>NW_021939396.1:25004520-25222286 GCF_001715985.3 Manacus vitellinus | reverse complement strand
AGGATCACTCTCGAGGAAAAAAGGCAACGCAGAAAGAACCGTGTATTGCAGAATACACCATCTAAGGAGTCTTTCTGCTGTGCCTTATGTAATCGGATATGTCTGTCATGTATTGGCCTCATAAGCCACCAACGTGCCTGTAGCAAATGTGGATAGAACCTTCCCAAATCTTCGTTCGCAAAGCCTAGCCATGATGATGATTCCAGATGTGCTCTCATGAGTGCTGAGTAGAGTGCAACTTCCCCATATTTGTTTGCTGGGACACTGTTCATTTCACCCAGAATGCAGTTTGCCGTCTTTGCTGCCAGGACACACTGCTGGCTCATGCTGAGCCTGCTGTGTATAAAGGCCTCCAGGTTCTTACGAAGACCCCCAGGTCCTTATGAAGACCCCCAGGTCCTTTATAGCAAAGCTGCTCCCCAGGCAGGGTCTTCCCAGACCGTATTGTTTCCAGGAGTTCTTCTTTCTTAGATGCAGGATTTTGCATTTGTCCTTGTGGAATTTTATAGGGTTACTACTGACCCATTCTTTCAGCCTGTCCAGGACACTTGGATGGCAGTCCTGTTCTCAACCACAGCAGCTGTTCACTCCATTTCAGTGTGATCTGCAAACCTGAGGGGACTGCACACAGTCATTTCTTCACGATAATGGTGTTAAACAGAACAGGTACCAGAGCAGACCCCTGTAGTTAGTTCTACACTTTTTACCACCTCCAGATAGAGCACAAACCCATTAACCACCACCCTCTCAGCCCACTACTCTCCAATCGTCCTTTTACCCATCTAGACTGAACTATACTAATTTCCATTCAAGAATATTGTGTAAGTCAGTATCAAAAGACTTGCTAAAATCAAGGTAAACAATATTCACTGCTCTCATCTCGTTCACAGACCTTGTTATTTTATCACACAAGGCAATCAACTTGGTTAGACATGATTGATCTTTGGTAAATCCATGCCAGCTTGTTCCAATTACCTCCTTCTCTCTTGGGTCACCAGGAAAGTGTACCAAAAGGACTCCTATTATTTTCCTAGGGGCCAAGCAGGCTGCCTGGCCTGCAACAAACTAAGGCTTGTTATTAGGTAAAAAATTTGATAAGGAGTAATGCAGCTCTGGAACAGATGATGGAATTTCCATATCTGGAGCTTGTCAAGACTCAGCTAGGCAAAGCCAGTACTGACCTAATTAGACACTAATGATCTCCTGTGTTAAAGAATCGGGTTGGATTAGATGACCTGAAAAAGTCTGTCTAAATAGCACTTCTGTGATGTTATAACCCTTTGATATAATAAATCCTAAAATTCACAAGGTTTTGAGTATTCTATATATGATGGGATGTTGAGATACATTTATTGCTCTTAATAATAACCCTATTGTCTTGTGAAAACTTACCTTTTAGTGATTCAAGTCACATTTTTATGTACATCAGATTACACCGTTTTGTGGTTTTCATAGCATACGTAGGACTGTTTTTTGCCCATTGTAGATTATTTCTTAATTACTTTGGGGAAAAAATAAGTAGTTAAGGATACTCTAAGGCAACAGTTTAAGTACAGCCAAGAGAGCTGTAAAAAACATTATAGAGAAAATGCACAGCCATTTTAAGTCTGCTTTCATATGAAGTTCTCAACTACTTTTAGTATTTGGAACAGAATAATTAGATGGTATTATTCCTCCTCAGCCACCCTAAACCTTATACAGTGTGCTGGTTTTGGCTGGGGTAGGTAGAGTTAATTTTCTTCATAGTGGCTGCTATAGGACTATGTTTTGGATTTGTGCTGACCACCGGGTTGATAATATAGAGATGTTTTTGTCATTGCTGAGCAGTGCTTACACAGAGCCAAGGCATTTTCTGCTTTTTGTACTGCCACTCTGGCGTGGGAATTTGGGAGGAGACACAGCTGAGACAGGTAACTCAAACTGACCAAAGGGATATCCATACCATAGGACATCATGCTCAGTATATAAAGTGGGGGGATGAAGGAGGAGAGGTAGGACATTTGGACTGATGCTGTTTGTTTTCCAAGCAGCAGTTAAGTGTGATGTGGCCCTGCTCTCCTGGGGATGGCTGAACACCTGCCTGCCAATGAGAAGCAGTGAATTAATTCCTTGGTTTGCTTTGCTTGTGTGTGTGCGTTTTGCTTTCCCTATTAAATTGTCTTTATCTCCACCCATGTCTTCTCTGGCTTTTACCCATTTCAATTCTCTCCCAGATCCTGCTGGTGGGGGAGTCAGTGAGCGGCTGCATGGTGCTTGGTTGCTGGCTGAGGTTAAACCACAACATACAGACACTGAAAGAAATTTTAAGTTCTACTATGTGACATGAATGACTGCATTTCAAACTGCTCTGCATTCAAGGATGACCAAAGTACATTACAAAAGCTTTTCAATCCTACCAGTCATATCAAACAGATGGGGAAATTAAGAAACAAATTATTAAAACCATTATTTCAAGAGTGGCATTTTAGTAACGTTATGAGCACTCAGCATCTTGCAGGATTATGCCAATTAAGTTCCATTCAAGAAAATTGTGTTGAGCTGACTTTTTGAAATCATGATGCAGAGGATGTTGTTCCAGCAAAGCTGCATTTTCTATCTTTTTGTGTCATCATCATGTTCAGTAGGACCTGTGTGCAAAGGACTTTTTGTTGCTTCAGATTTTTATATGTAAACACTTTTTTTCAGGCTTTAAAGTTGTATTACTACAATTTTATTGGATCTTCAGAATCAAAAACTTATTAGTTATTGAAACCAATGGGGATTTTACCTGAATGAAAATTTAGTAAAATTCATACAAAATTCTCAGGTTCTATAGTAATTATAAGAATTGAATATACTTCACCACACAATCTGTTAAAGCATATTGAGAGGATTTTTTTAGAAATTAAGCATGGTGAGGTTTCTACTTATTTTTTCAAACTGATTTAACATTTTTGCTTTTTTTCAAATCTGTGTGAAATCTGATTTTCTCTTTTAGTGTATTATATTATATACACAGAATTTTCTGCCTGTCCAAGGACGTGGCCACAGAAAGTGATATCATCTGTGTAGTAAATTGTACTGGCATGGGATAACTTCCAGAAGAATGTGATACATTCATTTAAGGCTTGAATTTGATTGTTTTCGTTTCTACTCACTATCCTATTTTCTGAACTATTTACTTTAATTTCCAGACCTTGGGGAAACATCAACATCAACTTAAAAAATAAAATCAATGCACAGAAAAAGTATTTTCCATCTCACACATAGCAGACCCTAGTGCTACATCCTCCTTTTCATCTTGGAAATAATGATCCCACAGAAAATATTTTTAAGGCCTGGGTTCAAATCTAGCTCAGTATTAAAATGGAATGAGCATGTTTTCCATCTCTTACTCTGAAAAATCTTTGTCACATTTTAACATACATATTAACCTATCGTTGTTGCATTTCTCAAAAGACAGAAAATAGTCAGAGATCTCAAAACTGAATGGTAAGCAAGAACCCAGTATTGCAAAACACTGATGGGATTTCAGTTGAATCTTTTTGTTACCAACCATGTTCCATAAGCAGGTCAGAAGGAGCCTCTAGGGGAGCTGCTCTTCTGGCTCATACCCACATGGCTCTTGCTGACTAACAGCCAGGACTGTTGCTCACCTGCTGCTGGGTGCCAGACGATGGCAGACGCTGCCCCAGCGCGCCCCTCATTAGGTGCCAAAGTGAGCCAGCTTATATCTCTCCAGACTAGTCTTATCCAGTTTGTTATCAGGCCAATTCCTGCTGCTTAAATATTTATCTCTAACCTAAGATTTTCACAAAATGATCCTAAAACAGGTTTTTAAAGATCTAAGCTTTCTATATCATCTGATTACCTGCTAGGAAATGAGGAGTATAAACATCCTGGAATCACTCAGGCTGGTCAGATTAGTGGCCCTTGAAAACTTAAGGGCTGTGTTAGTGAACTGCAAACAAACATTTTCTCATGTGAAAGCTGTATTGTGAAAACAGTCTATAGCTCGTTGGACAAAAATAAACAGATTAGTGCCCCATGCAACTGATATTTTGTACAATCTGGGCATTGACATAACAAGCTTATGAAGTTGGGGCCAGGCCAGTTCTGATTCCAGGAACACAGCAAGAGATTGATTAAAGTGAGCTTTATACCATCTGTGATCAGGTTATGCTTGGCATAGTTCATATATCTGCAAGAGTAGCAATATATATGCCAGTAGAGACAACAGATTTACATGAAGTGAGAAAAGAAATAGGAGGGTACTAGGAAGATGGCTTCTGTCTATTGGTAAGGATTTGAGAGGGTGTGGCTCCCTGTTACCTGTGAGAAAAGATCACACACAAAGGAAAGCTGCTACTGTGAGGTGTTCCCCCAGAAATCAATTTATGATTCAAACTCAAATTCATTCCAATATTTATTCAATTAAATTTGGTATTGGCAGAAAGTCAAAGCCTGCATTACCAAGACAGTAGCAAAATATATATCTGTTTAGGAATGACTGGCTCTCAACTGCATCACTCTATTAATGAGATTGAAAGTAAAGACCAAATTATAGCCAGGGCATAAACAGGGCCAGTTTACTTCTCTTCAGTGGCATGATATATATTTATGGTAGATATAAGTTTTGCCATAGAAGGTCAGTCAGAGCAAAGCAGTTCTTTCTTCTCCACACCTTCAGCTAACACTTAGCAGCTGTCACTCCCACTACAAAAATTACTTGATTCTACACTCATGTCATTTCTGATCCATCCACAGCATAGCCCTTGTGCCAGCTCCTGCTGGGGGTGGCTTGGCAGGGAGCTCCATTAAGATCTGAATTACCAGCACACATAATCACCAATGTCAGTTATTAAATATGAAGCAGTTTTTTATCAAAGGATAAAGCAGAAAATATATTTTGTGATTAATCTGCTGTTTAATGTTTTGTTATCTCAAGCATCCAATTAAAACCATAAAATATTTGTTAGTGCCTACAAGCATTTTTAGCACTAAACCCGTACAAGCTAGAATACTTCAGGAAACACTTTCTATGCTTTAAGGGAAGACAAGAAGTATATAGCTAAAACCAGTAAAGCACATATTTTCAGCAGGTAAAGTAATACTGTGTTCTCAGATACATTTACACTGGAGTAATTCAGATACACTTTTGTGGCCACTATCACCAGGCTTTTGATATAAAACTTTCAAAAATGGGCTATGCATGAATTTATAGTAATAAAACATAAGACTTATTTCTAATAGCAGTCTATATTTGTGAGCTTTCCAGGCATGTGGAATGACTGTTGAATCAATTTTGGAGCAGTATCTTCTCTTTAACAAGTACCTAATCCATTCTATGTTATTAATTAATGCTATCACTATTACATGTGTTCTTTGATGGAGTTTGCTGGGGTAGACCCTACTGCTTTTCACTAATGTTCTTGTTAAATCCCTTTAATATGGGATTAGACAGGAATGCTAACAGGCCAAACAGCTGTCATGGACTGCTAATATCATCTTCCAGCTTTTAGAAATTGTCTTTTAGAAATTGATTATAAAGGAAGTCTAATAATCTTACTTTTCCTAGGATAATATTTTCTTACCTAACCTTCTGACAGAACAATATTTATCAAACTATGTAATACCAGAAGCATCTGGTACATCTTTGGACGTATCTCTTGATATTCTTTTGAATACTCTTGGCTAAGAATATTAACCTACTTGTTACTTACTGGTTTTAAGCTTTACTGTTTTTTTGACCCATTTAAAGTGATTTTTGATGTCCAGAATAACTCCACAAATGTTAAGTTTACAGTTGTTGTTTAGGTATTAACATTCACAAGCTCCCATTAGCTTTGTTGATGTATGGATTTTCAGATAAATGCTTCATTTGACCAGGTTAAGTTTAGTCTCTTTTTTTTTTGGATTTTGTAGCTGAGCTTTTCTTGCCTGTAAAAAAAACCCATATGCCAGTCTGAGCACCATGTGTCTTTTTGATCATTTAATACCACAGAATATTCCTGAGAACTCTATGACATAAAGGGGTAGGAAATAAATTTTTCAAGTTAGGTACCTTTCATCTTTTTGGTCTCACACAGATAGATGTTTGACTATTATTTTAATCATTTTGAAGATGCAATTTTAAGCATTAAAATTGCACATCTTAGTAAACCACTTCTTCTTTTAAAACTAAAATTACTAGGTCCCAAAACCCCATATTTTGGACTCTGTGTGAACCAGTGACTCTCCATTACAAGTCAAGAATCCATGTGACTGCTTTATTTGTCCTTCAGTAACAGCGTCCTTTCAGACTTATTTAGCTATGTAGGTGAAATTAAGAAGATTAAGATAAAAAGCCAAGTTCACAAGAAAGAGCTATCCATGGCTTAGAGAGTATAAAAGACTGATTCCATGCTTACCATGGTGAATCATGGAGAGTCCCAAATGCAGGTCCAAGCGTTGCCACTGGCTTACCACTGCTTTTGCCACATTTCCCAAGTTTAGCATCACTGAATGGTATTCCAAGTGTTTGGATCATAAGTCCAAGGCAACAAACTGTCAGTTCTTAGGTTAGTCTTAGGTTCAGTGTTCTCTTCATCTTAAGCAAGTAGAATATGCATGTCATGAAGATGGCCCACAGAACAATCCCGTCATATAGAAGCTTTGGCAACCGTAGTCATCCAACCATAGACACAGGCTTTAAGTTAGTCTCAAAACAACTGACTGACAGTGTGACTCCTGAGTTTTAGGAGGGCTTATAGATCTGTGCATTTATTCTCACTGAGTAGCAAAGGAATGTGTTTAACATCTCCAATAGAACATAGTTTTGTGTTCTGTTCCAGTGTTTGCTGTGCTTCTGGTGTTGTGAGAAACAGCCACCAGGTGATTTCTGAAAATAGGGAACACATTTTTTTTCCACACTTCAATTTTGGGTAAAGCTGAACTACTTCATGTGAATTTTATTGAATTTAGACCAATGCACACAAGAAAATTGTAGCTCAGTTGCTGGAATTTCAGAAAAGTAATTGCAAGTGGAAATAGAAAAATGTGAAGGAATGGCATCATTACTAAGAGTCTTCTGAGACTTGCATTTAACTTGTAAGAGATCTTGAAAAAGCAGTCACATAAACACAATTTCCTAGTAGTATCTAATTACATTATCAGGATACACTTTTCACTGAGATTATATGCTGCAGTAAGTGCAATAATAAATAATATCAGAGAAGGATTTGCTGAAGAAATTCCAAAGGCTGAATCGCCATTTTTGTTAAAATAATTATGTTGGGAAGAGTTTCAAAATTCAGAGAGGAGCCATTCACTTAACCATGTAGAAAGGATTAAGCAGTAGTGGTGCTGGTACATCAAGATGGTCTTTGGCCCATCCTCAGCATAGCTGAGAGTATGTGAGTACTCACAAAATTCTTAGCTCAGCAGGAATTTTTTACATTAAGTTTTGATGTTGTTCTTCCGAATTCCCCCCTTAAGTAACATCTATCGAGGGACATTTTTCAAGTCAGACAGTTAATAGATTTTCTTTCTTTATTTTTGCATCATCAGCTACTATTAAAATTGAGAAATGAAAGGCTAAATCTTAAACAAATGGGAAAAAGGAGTGGAGAATGTGAGATGCCTGTATGGAAGAATATGTAGAGGGCTAAAACTCTCCTTGGTATCAGACCTGACATGAAAATTCCCTGTCCCTGGAGTAACCCATGACATTTAAAGCCATAGGATGTGCATGGTATTTGTCTGTCTTACTTAAAACAAATCCAGACTCAGGGGTTCTCATTTTCCACTCACATAGAAGACATTACCTTTTTATTGATGGAAATCAAAGTGATCATTTATATACCTGAAAGAGTACAGAGCGAGGGCCAAGAAACTTTGCTTTTCTAATTTTCTCCTTTCTGGAGTCTTCATGTGGGGAGCTATCATTAAGCATATATAGTGCAAGAGGTTTATGATAGGAGTCCATTATCTGTAGACTATAATGCTTGTTCTTTAAGGCAAGCATTCAAGATTTCAGATGGGAGGTGGAAGTTGTCTAGTGTCATATTAATTTCAGTCATAGAAGTAGACAGACAGACTTGTGCACTGGTCTATTGCCTATGATAGAAGCACTAAAAGATGAATTGGGATGCTATAATTCCCTGCAGGAACCCATATGTGTGTTAGGAGGGAAACTGAATTAAGATGCTAAGAAAACTGTACTTATAATTCCTCCTAAATACTCCTCCAGGGAATAACTAAGATGCTGAATTTAACAGGCTTGAATCTGGAATGAAATTCACACAGCTAAAAGGATTATTTGGGAGTAAGAGCTTTGGCCACACTTATGACATTCCTGTGGTAAACATACAGAAATCAAAGACAAAATATGCATTTATGTTGGATCGTGTCCCATCTGCAGTTAACTGCTCCTCTTAATTTTGCATTTCTGTTTCTTTACTATCTTCACTTAATGAAACACATTTTATTTCTAATTTCTAAAAATCCAGCCAACCTCAGAATATTCTAATATCCTTGGCTCAGACAAGGATGAAATGTAACTAAGAAATTGGAAAGGAGGCTTGTGGAGATGTCCCATTCTTGAATTAATTTAGTTGAAAAATTAAATCTAAACCATGAAGTTTTTATTATGTAATTCATTCCAAAAGAATTTGTGCTTTTATTTTTTTATTAGTGTTTTTTCTCAGTGTTGTCTGATATCAGCTTTAGACTTCAGTACTACTGTAAAAGCTAATTGGCAAATTAGGAATTTTCGTATTTGAAATATATTTCAAGTACAGAAATACTATTTTATTAGATAAACAAGTCATGGACAGCTTTGAAACCTAATGAAATAAAATCCTAAGGTAAATAGCACAATAAGTGATATAATATCTCTACTGGCTTTAAACACTCTTAATTTATTGCCCTTCTGACATTTGAATACCTACAAGATCATCAATTTTAAAACTTCCATATCTGTAAGTGGAAACACAAAAAGTTTCAGTTATCCATGTGAAGGAATATTGTTCTTTTGAAAGCACAAACTGTGCGTTGATAGTACTGTGGAATACAAGACTGTAAACAAAATTAAAATTAAAATAAAAATGAATGTCCCTTTATACTTTCTTTGATGAAGGGAATCTATAAAATATACATCACAGAAGGAAACTGTAAAGGCCATTCTTATTTTGTCCAATATTTTTCTGTAGGAGACATTTTATGTGAAAACTTTTGCTTTGTTTTGGTTTGTTTTGTTTTGTTTGTTTGTTTGTATAGTAATTCACCAATCAGAAGGAAAACCACAGTTAAAATGTCTGGGATTTACCCATATATTGCTTTTCACTCAAAGGTTTTTCTGAGTTATATTCAGAGGTGACTAAACCTGGTCTATCATTGACTATGAGACAGTAACATATAGACCAAGGTAATCAGGAGTCAGAAATTCAGACAGTTTGGGTAAACACAGACACCACACTGCATTTCTCATACTATTTCAACATAAGGACTATTACAAAGTGATAAAAACACACCAGGCAAGTGGCTACTCTAACCTGTTAACAAGCTTCTGCTTTTCCTGTAAAATTTCAATATTGCATTAAAATTTTCTTTATCAACACATCACCCGTTCGAAAGTATAGAAAGCTTCACATGCTAAAACATGGCAGATGACCTGTTTACTTCTAGGGAAAAGGCCCAGGAACCTCTGAATTAGATCACCCATCTCTGAGTTTAGTGGAAGCTGAAAGAGCAATGAGAAATTTCATCAGGCAAGTGATACTTACTTTAAGGGTCACTAAGACTATTGTGCAACATAAGAGACTAATGTTTGATAAGTATTTGGAGGGCCTTAGATGAAAAATGTTATTTAAATGATAATATAACTACATATTTATTCATGAGAGAAGCTGAAGTGTCAAAAATTGTCAAACAAAAATAAGATTCCTTCTGGAAGTCATCTTGAAGATTCCTTCTACTGCCTCAGAGGTTTACATGGAAAGATTTACAAGTGTATTAGGGGCCAGTAGGTAGTATACAGGACTAGAAATGGGAAGAAGCATATTCTACTAATATCTCTGACCTCAACTATTTTTTCATCTTTGGCATGTCATCATTCTGCTTTCCTTTTCATTCCTGTCTGTTTTCAAGCTTTTCTCCTTTTGCAAATTTGTAAGGGCAAAGGAAGGATCAGGGGCTTAAGAGCTCTAATAACCCAGTAGCACAATTCACAGTGATATTACAAGAACATCTTCATAGTTATTCTAGTCTCCTTCAATTTATGTCTAGCATCTTGTCAGAGGCAGTGATTGTCTTCTGGTATATATTTTGTGGTGAATTAAAAAATTAAATCTGATCGTTCTATAGATGTTTGTGCAATGTTATTACTATTATTATTACCACTGCTAACATTATTTATAATTATAATAACGTTGTTACACACATATTCATGTAAAAATATAAAATTACCTAGCTGTACATTACTGTCTCAGACTACAAGTTCACATAACTGGGAAATCTCCTGGGCATCTGAATATGTCAAAACCAGACATCAGTCTCTGTTTGGTTACAGAAAGGGTTGTAATGGATTCTTACAAGTCCCTGATCTGAACAACAGAGTGACCAGGAACAGCACCAGTTTCATGTAGGTAGTAGATTAATTCTTTTCATAACGTGAAGAAGGCATAGGCCATACATATTTTTGTCTTGAGAGGTACACTGAGAAATGTATGCATGAAGAAGATTGTACACATTCCCTTTCAATTAACTGTGTGTGCCTGTAAAATGGTCATATTCAGAACAATCAGATTATAGATTAGTCTGTCCATGAAAAATTCATGCTTTGACTTTTCCTTTAAACACTATGCTTTACTGAATTTTAAATGTCACGAAAAGGACATGTAATCATTTAGCAGGGAAAAAAAACAGGTTTAGATCTTTCAATAAACAGAAGAGAGAGAAGACTCATTATGAGAAATGACGGTCTACAGATCTTATTTCATAAATTATGGAAAAGGAAAAATAAATAAAATAGTAATAATTTAATGTTTATAAATCAGGTAAAGGAAGATAATACAAAATATTTTCTGTGATTATCTGATTCACTTTTTTGTGCATTTCTATTAGTTACATTTTCTATTTTGTTTTTCTTTTTATTAAATCCAGTACAAATTATTTTTTTCTCGGTAAAATGTTTGCAAACAGAGAATACAATGTCACGTCTATGAAAACAACTTGGAACCTTAATTTATGTTTGCACCTGAGAGGATTTGTAGTACAGCTACTTGGACATTTATCCAATCAAGAAATAAGAGCAATGCTATATGCCCTTCTTGATCAAGGCATTCAACACATGAATACACTATAAAAACAATTCATATTCAGTCCCTAAAACTAACAAGTTTTTAAAGAAGCTTTTTTAATTCTGAATACTTTATAAATTTGAGAGAACTGCAATCTGCTCACAGATATGTCATAAGAAAAGGATTTAGATAAATTATTCATAGCAAACCATTCACTCACCTATGTTCTAAACAATATCCATCAATATCCAGTGTTCCTGGAGGTGTTTATATAACATTCTAGTGTATAAATATACATGCAGAGTGGACTGTTGTGTATTATGCTCAAGAAAAGTAAAGAGAAAACTCTTTCGTTTAACCTATAACCAACAATTTAAAAAAAAATATTAAAGTAACTTTTACAGTAAGATTTCCAGATTTTATTTGCATTATATTATTCCAAGGGTCAGTTGTGTAGGGAGCAGTTTGGCAGCTGTGTCCCTGATTTGACAGTGGTTATACGTAATGACCTTTGGTATAGTAAAAACATACCAACCGAAAATTCAAAATGAAATAATGTTTTCCCCAAAGTACTAAAGATACTCTAAGCTACTGAAGATACTGTAATATTGGACAGGAGAAAAAAAAAATTAACTGTCTGAACATGCTTCTGTATGAGAAGAGACAAATAAAATTTTTCTTAAAATGTCCGGAAGTTTATTCTGTAATAGAAGATACTATACATCAGTAATATGGTACGATTTCAATTCTGTAAAACTGTAGAAATCTCAGTTATACAAAACCTAATCAGATGGAACATATGTTCACATTTAGAATGAGACCTAAACTTTGTATTTAGATGTGCAAAGCCAGTTCTTGACTTAATAGTTGATAGTAGGACCTCAGAGAAATATGGACAACCCCACTGGAAATAATTCAGGGATCAAAGATTATAAAAACAACTTGGTTTTGTTTAAAGTAATAAAGCCAAAATCCGGGTCCTGATGCAGCACATGGATAACGCTTAGGGACTTTAGTTCTTCTCTTCTCTCCCACACATCAATCTGTGCCTACAAGTACATAGAAGCAGTGATACAGAAAAAAATTTGGGGGCATCTGATCTCTATTGTACAATTATCTCAGTGTTTTAGCTCTTATTTTCCTGGAAAAAACCAAAGCGATGGTCCATCATTTCCTCTGGAAAAACTATACTATGTCTGTGAAAGAAATGTTAAATAAATAAACCCCACAGTGAACATTTAAGGAATCTGTTTTCTGGGCTTCTATGTTTGTGAAGCAACCTCTTTATTAGTAAACTCTCAAACTGTTCCAAAGAATTTTTTTTGTTGGAAAAATTGCCCTGTGCCAATACTGTCCCAGTACCAGGGACTATGCAAACAATTGTACAGCAGAGATAATCACTTCCTATTCCTGAAAAAAACCTATCTATGCAGACAGAAACAAATGTGCCTGAAAAATATAAAATTTATACTATGGACAAGGACAAGAACTTGCTTTTTCAAAGTCTGTCTTTGGAAGAAAGTATCACTGAAGTATCTTCTCTATGATCTGCATATGTGAAGCAAAGGTGATTGCTGTTTGCTCCCTTTCACAGGGTTAGAATTTAAAGCAGGATAACTTCAATGGTTGCATGCTGGAACTCTGTGTTACTATGGGGAGTGTAGAATAGCAGAAACTCCCAGGAAGATTACAATGAAGAAAGATTGGAAGAGGAAAAGGATACTGACTTGTTTCTGGCTGCAGGACTAGTGAAAGTCAAAGGAAGCTCATTAAGACAGATAAGTAAAAATACTATCAAGTTTCAGAAGAGAAATTATAATTGTGGATTATATCTCCCATGATCTAGTTGGACAGAAAAGCTCTATATGGATGAAATTTATGGGGATGAAACTTAGGCCCAGTATACAGATTGAATATTCCTTTGTCTAAATCTGTACACTTTCTTTACTAGCAAAGGAAAGCATCACCTGTGGTTGGTGGCATTAGCTGTCACTATCTTTATTTGCAACTGTCTTCCATTACCTAAGTGCTCCATTCTGTGAGAGGAAATAGAAAGTCAAGAGCTTACCTATAGGGGAAGAAGTAGGGCTGAAGTCATCCTTTTGCCTAGGACTGGGGAACCTGACTCAGAGCCGCAGGGATGCCTCTGGATCTTTTCAAGATTCTCTTTTGTCTGAAAGAATCTGACACTATTCTCATGAGTCCTGAACATTTAAATCTTTAGCAAGACTTCTTGCTTAAAATTTGCAAAGCCCCAGAGCATTTTATAAGAAGTCTGATAATCAGGCTTTTATGTACCATGAGCATACATTCATGAATTTGCAGGACAGCTGACTTTCTGGGAACTTCCCTGGCAAAAGTAAAAGAGTTCAGTTTCTTTTTCTTTTACAATTCAATGACCCCGATATACTTCAAAGACCTCCATGTTTTCAGGCTATAGGTAGTTACCATGTCTAAATACAATACGTTTTATTGTCAAGCATATGGCATATCTGCTTGTTTTTTCATGATTAAAAAACAGTGTCCTACCAAACACAAGAAGGTTTCTTTTCCAGTGTAGCATTTATCATTGTTTAGTGTTTAGTATGGAAGAAAATCACCATTTTATTAGCAACAGAAACCAATAATAAAGAAATGTTATTTTCCTCATAGATTAGATTCATTTAGTACTAAGAGTCTTGGTTTAAAGGGTGACTACATGGTGTGAAGAATATATAAAGGAACAGGTTTCTCTAGCTTCACACTCCTAGTTATAGACTTTAGGACTCATGGCAATATGTACATATTTGGGTTAATGTTGAGTAATAAATATAAAGAAACTTCTCTGGTTGCTTTATCTAAAATATGCATCCCTACTATAAAGAACATGTAGCACTTGCAATTGATGCTCCAGAGAGCAGTAAATTTTCTATTTTACAAAAGAGAAAACTGAAGCTGAGGGCAAACATCCTTGAGAATTGTGTGAATAGTACTAGACATAGTACTAGTTTCGTTAACTGTTTAGCACCAGGCTACAAGTGCCTACAACAACTGAATCTCATAGAAGGGACGAAAATTAAAGGGAAAGCATCTTCCTTATCCTTTCCCCCATGGTTTCAGAGGTTTTTTTAAAACATTTGGTAAATTATCTTATTAAATTTACCCAGTGTCTTGGGGGAGGTTGAGGAGGGGTGTATGTATGTGCTTGTGTATAAGTGAGATAGGGAGGCTTGGGGGCCTGTGTGTGTTGCAGTAGTTTTGTTGTCTTGCAATTGCTTGAAAGAGTCTGAATTCCTGAGGCTTGTCAGACAAGTGATATTTGACTTGGGTAAAAGATGTTAGGTAATGTCTGAAAGACCAGAAAATACTTGAATAAAATATTCCATCAACTAGTATACATGGTACATGGGGTCACATATGTTAAGAGCTTTGAATTGTAGCTCCCATTGAAGTTGTCAACACAGATGTTCAAATGTGATTGGTTGGGGAAAGTAAATCTCATTGCTAAAAAAAAATTAAACAGCAATGGAGAGGAGATATATCCTGGAAAACGAATCAAATTTCTGGTTTTTAGGAGCAATGAAGATTTTTTTTAAAAAGGTTATGTTATCTAAAATACTTATGATATTGTTTTAAAGTAATCAGCAGGAGGATTATTGCATTCTAGAAGAGATGGAGAGGGCACCTTGAGCCACCGCCACCTGTTCTTAAATTCATTGGGAAGGAGACTGAAAGCTTGTACAAATTGCAGGTCAAATACCAATTCCTTCAACATTAGATTGTTTTGCCAGGGACAATTCACATTGCTAGATAAGTGTGTGCTGAAAAAAAATACGTGATAACTGGCTTTCTCAGGGTCTTCCATTGTTCAGTACACTCAGATTTTATCAATGTTCTTGCTTAGATAATGCTCCTGTTTCAAGTTTTGCATTTTTCCTTTGCAGAGAAAGAAAAATACAGCAAAAACAGTCTGCTTGTTTGAAAGTCAAAATATGATCAAGATTTCTTGGTTTTGCTATTATTTCCAGTGGTATTAATGTGTCATCTATAACTTATATTTTAAAAATCTTTCTTTTTGCATTATCATGCTGGAGCTCTCCCTTTCTGGGAAATGAGATAAATATACGTTTGCTGTCTTCTATGCATTTATTGTCTTCTGTGATTTCTAAAGAGATTCCACAGAGATGCAAGTGAGGCTGACTTACCAAAGGGGTTTTACACCCATGAGGATACATTAACCTTTTTCTGAAAAGCAGAGAGGGTAAACTGGTAGAAAATTTCATTCAGCATTATTTTTTCAGTTTCCTAAATTTTCCTTGTAGATTTTACTAATTTGCCATTCAAAACATTTTCCATCAATGTCTTTAAACTTGGGATCTGAAAACTGAATTCTGCAAAGGTCATTCATACTTTAATTGCCAACTGTTAGCTCTTTGGAAGCTGTCTGTCATGTACAGTTTGTCAGAAAAGTGAATCTTGAATGCATCTGTGACAACCTTTCATTTTTACTTTTTAAGGGTTTGGGGGTTTTTTTTTGGTTTTTGGATTTTTGATTTTTTTTTGCCAGAATTCAGTCCAGAGTTATGCCCAGTGCTTAAAATCTGAAAGACTGAGATGAAATGCATGCTTGTTAAATGGACTAACACAATGCATCAACCTGCAGCCAGATGAGAAATGATGAAATCCCGCTGTCATCTTATTGATACACTTCCCATTATATTAGTCTTCAAAATAAAAAGACTCTATTTCAATATGAATACATGTAGACAAATTCTCCCCTGGTATAAATTAAAAAAAAAAAAATGAATTTAGGAAAACAGGACTAATCTTGCATTTCATGCTCTGTAATGCATGATAGCTTTTTGGTGCTGTGAGGATGGGTGATTTGGAGACTAGTGAACTTTAAGTGCATTGACTTCACATTTTCATGCTTTTCTATGAGGCATTCTATCAGTAAAAATATTAAAATCCTGTCCAAGCAACCAAAGTAATTCCTTTTAATAACAGACAGAAAAGATGATGCTGACTTCATCATAGCAGAAATCTACAATGCCTAGGTGACGTCCACTGTCTACTAAGACAGTTTTCTAGTTTATATTCTGCTTAATGAATGCAAAGTAATGTTGTATAAGTTTACAATTAAATTTCTGTGTCTAAAATATTGAATTTCATGGAGTGTATTGCTGAGGAAAGAACAGAAAACTTGATTTTTATACATATCACATACAAGAACATCTGTTTTAAGCTATCAAAGTGTGAATTGAAGATTATAGTATTGGGAATTTATGCAGGGCAGTTTGTCCTTAGAAATCTGAAACTGTCCCCATTGATAGTGCAAATGATTACACTTTCTCATAGCATAAATGGGTTTTTTAAATGATCCCATGATATCCCTTATGTTTCCTGCTAGTTGTCACTTATTCTGTGTGTTAGTTTTTAAATTCTGTTTCTGTGCATTTGTGCTAATCTTTTATTTGTGGTCTCAACAACATCCCATGTAGGAACAAGTTAAGCCAGAAGAACCTGCATTCGGTTAATTAAAATTAAAAGGGAGTGTTTCAGCCTTGGAGCTGAGAAGGAGCGTGTGAATCAAAACATTGAATTTACAAAAAGTCCTGGGAATTTTGGTTAACAGAATGACAACACCAGGTGCTGTTTACCAAAGAACCCTAATAAAGGGGAAACAGAGAAAGAGCTCAGTGGAGAATCCCAAAAACTGAATCATGTTGTGTATGCAGCCTCATTTCTTCAGTGCTCATGTTTGCCATAATCCCATTTGATGTGAACACAATCATAGAATCATAGAATATCTCAAGCTGAAAGGGACCCATAAGGATCACTGAGTCTAATGCTCTGCTCCATGTAAGGCTACATAAAACTAAACTACATGACTAAAAACACTGTCTAGATACTCCTTAAACTCTGACAGGTTTGATGTCATGACCACTTCTCTAGGAATCCTGATCCATTACAGACCACTTTCTAGGTGAAGATACGTTTCCTAATGTCCAGTCTGAACTCTTTCTGTTGCAACTTCATCTCCTCATGTGCTGTCCCTTGTCACCAGTAATAGATCAGCAGTTGTCCCTCTGTGACAAAGTCAGGCCTCAGCCTTCTCTTCTCCAAGCTGAACAAACCAAGTGACGTCAGCCCCTTCTCGTAAGTCTGGCCCTCAGGGCCTTTCATCATCTTGTTTGCCCTCCTCTGGACACACCCCAATGTTCTTCAAACATCGTGGCACCCAAAACTGTACACAATACTTGATGTGGGACTATACCAATGCAGTGTAGAGTGGGATGGTCACCTCCCTTAACCATCTAGCAATGCTATGTCTGTTGTACCTCAGAGTACGGATAGCCCTTTTGGCCATCAGGACACTTTTGACTCATTTCCAGCTTACCATCAACAAAACACACAGATCTCTTTCTGCAGAGCTGCTCTCTGGGCCCTCACCCCTCAATGTGTATTGTATGTACAAGAGGTTGCTCACCAGTCTGTCACAAACTGTCCCTTTCCATAAACAATATAGAAAGTAGAGTAGAGTATTGGCCAAATTGATTTTATATCCATATTATTGGTACTTTAAAGAGCAATCAGATATGCTCACATTTTTCTTCCCTCAGAACTGATTCCAGAGAGCTATCTCTTACTTCACTAAGATTTTTGTTGTTTTGTTTGGTTTTTTTTTTAAATCCCTTCAGTGTCTTTTCCTCTAGGGAATGCTTAAAATAGAATGAAGTGGATGTACCAGATCTGTCTTTGTTATAAGACAAGGAAAAATAGCAAAAAAAAGTACAGCTTAGGTACAACATAGGAGAAATTGTAGTAGAAAAAGATAATGAATTTGGTGCACATGCTCAAACGAGAGGGGAAACTTCACCTGTCGTCTTCTGAAGCTTTTTCTTACTGCTGAGAGTCAAAGTTGTGCTTTGATGTTTACACAAAGTGGAAGAACTCTAGCAAGGGATGCTGTAAAAAAACCCAACGTCTACCTCATAATATCCTTAAACTAAAGACTAAAGAAGTTTGAGTTAAATGGCTAGTGCAAATCAAGCAAAGAAAAAGCTCCTATCTGGACACTGAGTCACATGCATGCATGTTGACTTAACTTCCAGGAAATCCTTGCACTGTTTTCTTGTTCAATAGTCAGATTGTAATTAAAGTTGCATGGTCTGCTGGAAAAGGCTGGGTGGAATCATTTTAAGAGGGGCCTGTTAGGATAAAGAAAGACCTGGGTTGACAGCAGCTGTAAGTATAGATTTTCAGGGACTGTGAGGTCTAAGCAGCTGAAATCTGTGGAAATGAATTTTCATGGGCTTCAGAGACTCCAGATACTGGGGGCTACAGAGCCTGGATCATCTTGCAATACTAGTTTGCTGAGAGCTGTAGGGTTTGATGTGTCAGAGAACATTGCAACTGTGAACAAAACGCGCTGATCTGGGATCTATTGCTGTCATCCAACATGCATGATTCTGCTTTATAGCAGGCAAATGTGAGGAGCTAGCACAACTAGCTAGCTAGTATATCCCTCATGGTTTGGCTCTCCTAATTCAGTGAATGAGCAGTCATTCATAGCTATATGGGCTCCATATCTGCTCTTCTGACATTCATTGTCCATGATATCACAAAGGCCAAGCAACATACTCATGGCAAAGAGGACCTATGTGAGCAAGACAAGACCAGATTCCAGCTGAAAACTGAAACTTCTGCATTCCGTACTTTTCACTTATCCATCTACTCTAATGTTGTACTGGAAGAAGCTCTGGAAACAACCAATATTGCCTGTGAACAATCTATAGTGCCAGGTGTCATAAATTTGGTAGGGTGTGTTAGGTAAATCTGAATTAATATTCATTATCTGTAGCTATTAAATAGATAAATTAGTAACATGAACATACCCAGGACCCTTCTCTGTCTTGGAGCTAATTGGAAAAGGGTGTGCTAGTTGAGTCCTACTAAACTACCTTGAACTTCAGAAAAGCCTCCTAGAAATACTCTGCCGCTTGCATTGGTGCCCAGACTGACTGGTAATTGTTTGAAACAGCATGGTGTGGGCCAAAACTCAGCCAGGCATAGTTGAAACAAATTAGCATTAAGAAAGTCAGATTTAAGAGCCCAGCAACATTCCTTGTAACTACATACTGTATAGTCTATATTATGGCTTTTGTATTTACCTGATGTCAGCCAGGGAAGTACTACGGAAGATACGGACATCATAGTTGCCAGTCTATCCATAAATGATTGTAGAAAAGTGTTGGCAGTGACCTACAGCTGTTGTAACAACTGAACAATGTCCCTCTCTGTTGATAAATTATTGAATCTAACATGAAACCAGGAGGGGAAAAGGTAAAAGAATGGAAAACAGGGTAATAGATGTGCATATACAATCCAGCAGTAATATGAACATAACTGACAGTGAAGGAAAAGTCCACTGTGATCTCTTATGTCTCCATCACTTGAAAATGTCATGGAACCAGATTCCTCAAAATGGAGAATATCACGTCTGGAACTACATTATAGGAAATCTGGTTTCTCAACATAAATTGAGAGCAGAGAGATAAGCTTCTAAATGTTTCTTTCTTCCATTGTCACTCCGTAATCACTTATCTTCTGTACTAAATGAGGAGTGACCTCAGTATCAGTCACCACAAATGTGAACTCTCCTTCCATTGGCTCTCCTCCCACATTTCTAGTAAGATCATCTGCCATTAGTTATTTGTTCCTCTCAGAGGCTGAGTGCAGTAAGAAGCCATTTATCACCATGCTGAAGGTCAGTTCAGACTCCTTAATCTCTTTAATTTAATTTCTTCATGTGCTAAACAAGACAGCTTGCTCCCTTACATCAGTTTGACCACAGTTGAGTGGAGATGAAGTCTTTTGCAGCAGCTACTTTGTGTTCATCTTGTCAGATGGGCTGCAGACAAAAATAAAATTTGGGTTGGCAATTCCACAGTGTAGATGGTCACCTGGACCAGCAGTATTATATTATTATTACTTTAAAGGAGCATGCTCCTCCAGACACTGGTCAGCTCTGAAACCTACAGAAAACCACACATCAGGGCTGGCATTCAGTACTGCACACAGATCACAGGGGGAAAACCCCAGTATTGCAGTTTAAGATGCACTAATTTTTAATTCTGATTTAAGTCTAAGAGTAATGAGGTCAAAAGTCTCAGTTGATTTATCAATATAATTTAACTTGCCATAATGAGACCAAACTTGCTCAACCCTACCACTGAGCCGTGCCAGCTTTAACTTGTTACTGCTAGTTGTCTTTCTCTGCTAATAACTTCTGTTTTGTGAATGTTAACTACTGTTATTATAATGCATCAAAATACTGTATAATGTTGGTATTTACTCAATTATAATAAGTAAACTAGGAGTAGTATGGTTACCTATTATTAGGTTTTTTGATGTTGCTTCTTAGGTTTAATATTGGCTGTATGGGTCCAAAGTGTTTTCCAGCTTTTCCACAAGGCCTAGTAAAAGATACTCCACCTGCTCACAAGCCTTTCTTCTGTCAGCAGTTTGGACTATCACAGAATCATTTAAGTTTGAAAGGACCTCTTGAGATCATCTTTTCCAACCCCTTTTGCTCAAGAAGGGTCAGCTAGAGCAGCTTGCCCAGGACCCTGTCCAGTCAGGTTTTGAATATCTTCACCAAGGGAGATACCACAGCTTCTTCGTGTCAATGTTTTACCACCATCACAGTAAAAGAACCGTTGCTTTCTTTTGTTCACATGAAATGTGATGTTTTATGTGTTGGTTTTTTTTCTTCTTTTTCATTTGCCTCTAATATCTCTTTTTCTCTCAATGGGCACTACTGAGAGAGCCTGGATCCCTCTTCTTCATTCCATTCTACCAAATATTTACACACATGGATAGGTCCCCCGTCTCAACCTTTTCCCTCCCAGATTGAATCTTTATCTATATAGATAAAGAAGTAATTAAAAAGGTCTAGAAGTGAAATAAAATACTCTGTTCCCAACCAGAAACTAGACTCTTATATGGAGGGATTTGTACAGTAAAAAGTAGAATTTTTTTTGTTTGGTTTTATAACTCTTGCTGCATTTTTTTGTTTCTTTTTTTTCCCTTCTATTTTCTTTTCTTTCTGGGACTTCCTTATTAATATTTTTTTTTAATTTGAATTACTGATATTGATTGCATCTGTTATGCCAATGTCACATTGTGTCTCTAACTAAGAAACTATTTTTCTGAGGGAGTTTTGTTTCCCTTTTTTTTTTCTTTCCTCACAGTTTCACCAGTGGTTTGGGTTTTTTTTCCTATAGAAAATATTCACATCCTCTGAGTTTTATGAACATCACTTTTTAGAAGGAAGACTTGATGTTTTTCCTGCAGATCTTCAATAATGTGGCTACTGTTAGGAATAGCCCCAGCAAAGTATAAATAAAAAGTTATTTGTGGTAGTTTTATTTCTAAATGCTAATAGCATGGCATCACCTCATATATCATTGGTGATGAGTTCCTAATTATGTGCCAGCATCACAGTGGGATCCATCCTAATACCAAAAATTTACATATTCATGAATACACCCATCCTTGTGAATGGAGGAATGCAGAATAGAGCAAAAATCAAACAATAGCTTAGTTTTCTCTAAACTGTTATTTAGGTGAATTGCCTCCCTTCTTAACATTCTTCTTTCAGGTATGTAACTATGATATATACTTTAATTTCAAAAAGTTTTCTTTGGAGTTAGATTTTAGACTGTACATAGCTTCAACTTGTCCAAAGGAATGTGTGTAGTCTGCAATGTTACAGGTTATGAATACCTCCTATAATTAGTGTCCACTCCATTTCTACTTGCTGACATGAATTTTGAGTTTAAAATATAGCTGGCATATGTTTAGTCTAGAACTAATGGGCTTTTATCTAAATTTTCTGTGATGTAAGTTGGCATTAATGTTTTTAAAAAAATCTACTCTTTTTTCAGTGTATATTTACAGTTGTCTGGAAATGGTAAAGTTTGTTTTGGACAGTGTAGGTACTTCAACAGATCAGCTATAAGGTATGACTTGTACATGCAAGTGGTAAGAATTAGAGGGAAGAAGATGGGCTTTATTCATTGGATTTTTACACAGCCTGGCCTTACAGGCCCTGGAAAATATCAGCTTATCAATGTGAAAGCAATGAGCCTTTCCCAGTCCTGAAAGAAACTAGTGTGAGAGTTTCTTTTCAGGGACAATTTTATTCTCCAGAATATAACTCGACTAAAACATTAAAACAAACGCTTTTTTATGTTTCCTGCATGTTCCCAGCCCTGGAGGCTTGGAGGGTCTTTTCCCCTATGCCTCTTTGAGTGTGGTACTTCTTTACTCTGCTCAGTCTTTGGGTCTAATGCGGCAGCTCACCTGCACATCTCTTTCAAATGAGTCATTTCCTACCTCTGTAATAATTTCCACCTTTTCCACTGAACGCCTTAATTGAAAGAGATGTGCTGGCTCCCGACACCCTGTCTCTTAAAGGGCCACCTCTGTACAGGCCACAGTCTCTGCCTGGGGTTTGTTGGCACGGCTGCAATTCAGACACCAGTGATAGTTATTTTAATTGAATATATCTATGGCTAATTATGTGTATTTCCACAGAAGCTATTATTCATGATCCCTAAGCAGTTTTTGCAATTAAAATTATGAAAACTCACGTCAAACCTGCACAGTATATAATGATAATAAGAAAATCACTTTATCTAGCACTGAACTATCTCAGTTTTAGAAAGTAATGTCTTTTAAAAAATGACTTGCCAAGAAATTCAGAGTGCCTATTCTCTTCCCAACTCCTCCCCACCCACCCCCACAAACTCTACCTGTGTATCTCTCATATATATTACAATGGCATAGAGTCCTTGCTGTTCCACTAGCCAGATGCTGTTGGCCAGATTGCACATCCTGCAGTGCTCAGAGCACTGGTGGACTCTGTGAGGTGGGTGCTGAAGTGCCTGGATTGCCTGGGCAGGTACCTTCATGCCTTAATATCACTGCTGTTGGTCAAAGAATAGAGAAGCTCCTCTTGATGGTGTATTTTTCTATGTCAGCTGAACCCCTTCACCGAAACCAGCAAGATGCCAGCCATCAGAATTGGTTCATGATTTCATCAAAAAAAAGAAAACCCGAGAAAAATTATCTGCTGAGGAAATTTTAGGTGTTTCTCACTACCTGTGTCCTTGAATGTTCCCATTTTATGTAGATCTATCTTTCATTTTTTTCTGACAAAAATCCTAGCATGCATATTGTAGTGAAAACTAAATAAAAATAATTAGACTCATTATCACTATACAGTCCTATTGAATAGAAATAATACAGTTGTATAAATTAATATAAAAAACTATACAGTTGCATAAATGAAGACATCTAAAAATAATTTTTTAAGCTCACCTTTAACATTATTAAATTCAAATATTTGTCAGAGGACAATTAATGTGATAATTTACTCTCCAGGTTACTGAGGCAAGTAACCTCCCAGTGCAATCACAAGCAATCTATTTTCCTGGATATATAATGCTGCCAGTGGAGTACAGTAGATGTTAGAACTAAGAGCATGTGTAAATATTCCAGCAGCATTGTAATATTCCAGGCCTATCTATGGTTTTGCCCTGCTGATGCTGATTTTTGCTTATATAAATTAGACTTTTTATAAACTACTTTTACTAAACCCACTTTTGTTAGAGTAATTTCTTCTATGTTGAACTAATGTGTAACTTCAATATTTAGAAAACCTACTTTGCAAATAATGCTAATATGGAGGTTTTTGAAGAATTCAGCTAAAAAAATACATTTTTTATCCTTCCAACTTATCCAAATATAGTTTTCTCATGCCTACTTCTATCCCAGAGATATCTCTGTGGATTTTAATCCTTCATGCTGCTATGTACATCACTGGTCTCCTTAAACACCAGGGAAGTCTTTTAATGTACAAAAATCTCCAGAAATGGGATGTGGCAGTGCAATATTGCAAGGTCACATAGAGTGTTTTCTCAGCTGACTTCCTATTTCTCCAGGGGAAATTACTTTGCAGGATAACCTTCTTTCTTGGTTAGGAAAGATTAAGAATCATGTCATATATCAAACTGGGATTTTTTGACATAATCAGAAGTGTTTGAAATTGAATAGAGTTCAAAACCCTAACACCAAATTAGGTTAAGAAAGGGGATAATACTCACAAGGGATATTGTTAAGCAATGAAGTTTCTAGATTACTATAAAAGCACTTGGAAATCACTTGTTTAAGAGGCCTGCCCTTAGTGCAGTGCTCATTCTTCGACCAGTTTCACCTGGTTCTGGGCTGGGCCCTTAATTATTTTAAACACAAAGGACAAACTTTACCCTAGGCAAAATGCACTTCTCCCAGTGAAGTTCAACCAACTGATAAAGGAAAAATTCTTATGTGAAAATTTCCCTAATTCCTGTATTTTTTTAAGCTTTTGTTAATGTTTAGATGTACACTTTCTAGAAATATGAGCCAGCAACATTCTCTTACTTTCTTAGGTCATGTCTACAATTTCCTCTTGTAAGAATATTTTTTTTGCCTGCAGGAACAGCACGATTCTGCTCTGGACACATATTAGCAAATTGTGCAACATCTGTGAAGATACTTACTATCACATGAGATCTCAAAATGAATAACTTTTTTAGAAGAAATGGGAGATCCCTTTGAATGCCTCCACCAAGCTGTCTTGGTTTCATTTTTGTGCTCCTAGTCTAAAAGTCATGTTGCCGGGATTAATTTTTAAAAGTTAAGAAAAGAAAATAAGCTTTTTTAAACAATAATAGATAATTCAACATTTGTGTTTTATTAAATCTGGACATCGTCTACATTAGAATTAGAATAATAATAATAAAATAAACCCCAACCAAAAAGGTTTGAAAGTATCTCTGGAGGTCCTGCTCAAAGCACAGATAAGTTCAAAGTTAGACTAGGCTGCTGAAGGACTTGTCCAGTTGTGTTTCAAAATACTCCAAGGACAGTGATTTCATATTCTCTCTGAGCTGTTACATTCCCATATGAAAGAATAATATAACTGCAAGAATCTTATATAGAGTGCTTGTCTAGACTGATAATGGTCTTCATCGTGTATTCTTGATGTGGTTTTAGAAGTATGTACAGCACTTAGTTTAATGATTCCTTCTGACATTCAGCTCTACACTTCTATGACTTTTCCATTCTTAACACCATAAGATGTTCCTAAAAATCTATTTTATATACATCGTTTTCCACTAGTAAGATAGACAATAAGTATTTAATAAAAAAATCTTGACATACACCCTCTGAAGCTAATGGGAGACCGCATATGTTACGGTGTGATCGTGGTTCCACTGAAGATTTACATAAAATATGGACTTTCCCTGATTTCTATAAATATGCAAATCTCTTTGGCAATATAAAAAAATGGATATTTTCCATACCACATTATTTACCTTTATTGCAATATTTGTACTATTTCTGACACTATGCGTAGGAAATTCCTCAAACACTCCATAAATTTAAGGAATGGTTCTGGTAAATGTCCAGATGTAAGATGAAACATAGAACATATAATACCTTACAGTGCTGTCCTAAAAAATAAATCTTTCTATTTATGCCTTGTACCTCTCTTGCTTCTGAAAACTTCTTTAAGTCAAGGTATCACAGCTAGAGCATAATTCCAAGCAATTTTTTCTAGGTCAGTGGTAAAAGCAGTCTTTCTTGAGTTTTTAAGCAGGCTTTTAGTAAAATGTCAAGCTTCTTGCACTTGGTTGAGGTTTAAATGAAACATAAAGGAGTTAAGGAACATGCAAAAGACCTGGAGGGAATAACTGAATATTGCCATAAGTGTAAGAAGAAAACAAGAAACATTCACTGGGGAAATAAGGGAGAGTTGGGAAAACTGGGAGAAATCTGATTTAGAAAACAATTGTTACATTTATAGGTAAAAAATGTAATACAATTTCTATCCATTTTTAATTCTCACTTAACCTACACTGTAAAGGAGACAGTATGGTTCCTGACCTATTTGTTGCTCAGGTCAGACAGCATCCTTATAAATATCTTCTGACCACCTTTCAGAAGTTAGAATTGGGCAAGACTTACAGAAAATTCAAGTTCTACTGGCCTATTTTGAGGAAAAATATTATGCATAAAGCTTGCTATGATTGGTATGGAGGCTGAAGTAATTGCTTCAGTGCAGGCACAGATTCAGACTAGCAGTCCTAAAATCAGAGAATCATATAATTGTTGAGGTTGGAAAAGACCTCTGAGATCATCAAGTCCAACTGTTAACCCAGCACCTCTGCGTTCACCACAAAGCCGTATACTCACACATCTTTTGAACAATTCCAGGGATGATGATTCCACCACTTCCCTGGGCAGCATGTTCCAGTGTTTGACAACCATTTCAGTGAAGAAATTTTTCCCAATATCCAATCTAAACATCCCCTTGTGTAACTTGAGGCCATGTCAGTGTCCTGTCACTTGTTACGTGGGAGAAGAGACCAACACTCATCTTGTTGCAACCTCCTTTCAGGTAGTTGTAGAGAGCAACAAAGATCCCTGAGCTTCCTGTTCTCCAGTATAAACAACCCCAGCTCCTTGAGCACTTCTCATAAGACTTGTGCTCTAGAACCTTCAGCAACTTCAATGTCCTTCTCTGGAGGTGCTCCAGCACCTTAATGTCTTTCCCAGCCACGATTAATTTATTAGAAAAAAAATGTATCCTTAGAGTACTTTTTCTAATACATAATATCTCTGCTCTCAACTTAGAGTCAACATAAATTTTCTAATTGCTCTTCAGCTTACTTGCTGTTCGAACCTTCTCTATATCCACATAATTGTCATAATTTGTCTCTGGAAACATAAAGTTTTTGTCTTGTTGTGTTCCTTAGTTCTTTGCTTTTTTAGTACTGGCAGAGAAGCAAAGTAGAATGGGGAGCTGTGTGCCTGACATGCCTAAGACACACTTGCTTACTCAAATGACATTAGTGTATATGGGCTTGGACAAGCTGAATGTTGGGTATTCCTGTAATATAGGACCAGATATAAAGTGAGGGTGGGGGTGGGAATTACTGCAGTGGTAAATGATATCTTCTTTTTTTTTTTCTATGAACACCTATCACAACCAGAAAATTACAACCAATGTGGGAAGTTCATACTGCATTGCAGGAGAAGATGATGCTGTTTAGCTTGAAGGACAAAGCCATGGAGATTATAATTTCTATTTATCAGTTTCCCAGTTTGTAAATCTAGGAACATTTTAATAATATATTTTTGTTTTAATTATAATTTTCCTGGATAGAAATGAAAGATCATGTATTTAATAGCACTAGGGGGATGCAGAGTTTAAAGCGGATTAGCTCATGACAGCTGGCATTGCTCATACGCCATCAGTCCTCCTGTAGTGGTTTACTGAAGTTTTAATTGTTTGTAGTTAGGATGCTTATTCATTATATTTCTGCAACTACTCAGATGAGGATTACATTCTTTTTCACATGCATTTATCTCCTCTGATTACACGTAATTTTGCTTTTTTTTCCACTCATTACAAAACACTCAAAATTTGTGCATGATTTTCAGGGTGAGTAAGCACTGTTTGGTGATTTCTGTTACAGTCCAGGCCTCAGTGAAGAAGTATTCCCCTAGAAAAAGTGTATTATTTTAGCAAGTGTCTCACTTTTGGCTACTCCAAGAAAACCTGACAAAATAACATGACTGCAGAGATTTGGTTAGTTTGCCAGCTATAGAAATAATGTCCAGAGCGCAGCTTGACATATTTTGTGAGGGTCTTGCAGGTAAACACTCTAATTGTCCCTGCCTAGACATGTATTCTTTGCAAGTGATTTGCACTGTCTTCAGTCAGGCAGTTGATATGTACAACAATTTCACTTTCAGAAAAAAAGAGAAATAAATATTCTTCCACAAGCTTTCTTAGTCATTAGGATCTCTAGGCCCTCTTTCCATTTTCCAATATTTAGAGATTTTTTTTTACTAATCAGTAAAGATGCATGGCATTATAGGAACATGAAAAGCTTTTGAATACACGAAAGACTGTGACCAAAGCTCTAGCGTAGGAGGAGTAGAAAAATTGATTGTCTTACTATAAGTAGTATAGGTCCTAGATGCTAAAACAGTTACTTCTAATTTACTCTGATACAAATGGTCTTAGATTCTGCCTTTTTAAGGAAAATTAATGTTGGAAATATTACTGCGGTTTCGGTTGTGGATTTTCAGTCCTCAGGAAAGTGGAATCACGATGTATGGACTCAGTATTTGATTACCATTTCCTCACTGTGCCTTGGATGGCAATCATTTAAAATAATATGTGGTATTAACAAAAATTCAAAAACACCAAGGCAACAACTTATGATACAGTTACTTTGAAATTACTTTCGAAAATGTGCACCTCTATAGCCTGGCTTTTAATTTGTATATTTTCTTAAGCACATAATAGTATAGATATCCCACTGTAAGACTGGCACCATTCATAAGTTGAGGGAATGAAAATTCAGTTTGTTTTTATTAATTCATGCAGGAGCAGCCCATGTCTGGTATGCACAACCTACATTCACCAGTTTGTATTTAAACACCAAAAAAGAAACATATTCCCTCTTTATTGCTACAGTTGCTTTAAATTAAAATTGCAAAGAAATACAATGTTAGGTAACACAAAACTTCTTTCATTTCTCTTAAACAAAAAGCAATATGAACATGATGATGTATTTTGTAAACATAATAAATTTTATCTAGTGAATCAGCGAGAAAACATAGCCCCAAGGCTCAACTCTTTGGTGTCTCTCTGAAATGATACTGCTAAAGTTATGTGCTAAAACTGTCATAAAAGTAAGGAGGAAAAACATTTTCTCAAGTGCTAGCAACATTTTAATGCTAATAGCATGGAATTTACTCAAATGAGAACATTTTGGTAAATGGTTATGGAGCAAAAAGCACCACATTTTCTTTATACAAATCAAAGATAGAGCATTAAAGGTCATATGTAAAGCTTTGCCAAATAGTTCTCTACATTGATTTTACAGTTTGTTAATAGGAGAGGCTTTGTTTGCTTGTAACATGGAGAAAGGGCGCTTTGTAAAGGATCCCTGGAGCAGACCATGGAATGAGAAAAGACGAGTTCTACAAAGACAAAGATCTGGGCAAACTGTTGAGGTCCAAGGTGACAAGGAACAACAACCCTGAAAGCTCATCAATGGATATTGCAGGTTCCAGTCTCCATTGATTTTCCATCCTGGGCTCTACCAGCTGTAATGTCACTGTCACTGTAATGCTGAGGCTCTGGAAGAACAGCAGCCTGTGTGGGGGATGTTCCCAAGGCTGGCAGTCTCACTAGGAGGTATATTTGAAAAGCTGAAGGAGGAGGCAATGGCCATGAAAAATTATTGCTCTAATTTCTCTTGTTAATAGACAGTAGTACTTTCAGTCATTCATGATAAAGAAAACATTTTTCCTACTTCTACTATGTGTTTCTATGGTTCATGAAGGCAGGAGCTGGACCTGAACTGCCTAGTGCCTAGTCAGAACTCCAAAAATGTTTTCAAGCTGGTTCCTGCCAATGTGTCTTCTGTATTATTGCTGAAGGTTGGAAAGCGTTTTAGTACAAATATTTTAAAAAACTTTAAAAAGGCTTGTCTAGGTGTACAATTACGGTAATTTTGTCTCCATTCTTCATCTGTAAGAAAGAAATACCTTTTTTATATGAGTACTTCTTGAGAAAGAAAACACTTTAGGCACAGCATATAGAAATGTAAAAGAAAATTGGAAAAATATTTTTTTCCAGACTGTGTTTTGTTAAATCTCCTTTTTTTTTTTTTTTGTGACAAAAGTGATAAAAAATGTTTCATAGTTTTAAGTTCTGGGAGGAGTTTTTTTCTTTCCTCTTTGAAATTCAGTTTACTGTTAAGAGTTGCTTCTGCCTTCAACAGGGAAACCTTGAAGGGAGGTTTTGAATGGTGTCAGTTGAAGACATTCTGAAATGCACGTTAAATAAGTCAATACTGAATAATGGACTAGTGTTTGTGTTGCTAGAGTTAGGTTATACTTATCTTCTATTAAAAATTGTTAGCTCATTCAAACTATGTTATACTATATTACAAATAGCTAAATCTTCCCAAATAAAGATCAAATAGAAGAGAGTTTCTCAGCTTGACTGTAATTTGAAAGAAATCAGTTTTCTTACTTTTGCTTTACCTTAAAATAATTACTAAACGCATTACAATATATAGTTTTTCTAGTGTCAAAATCACTAGAAAGTATCAACCTTTTACACTTATGAATAGTCTAGTTCAATAAATTGAATTTTATGTAGAATCTCTTGGCATGACAATGTTTTGTCCAGCTTGGACAATGCTCTTGCATATTACAGTCTCCCTAAAATGCTCTAGACAGTTTCCATTTTATCTCCAACTCATTTTTAATGAGTCTTTGATTGACAAATAGCAGGATTGCAGGTACTTTGTCAAATCAGTAGAACAGTAAATATAACCACAATATGTACTGGTATACATTTCTGTAAAATTATAAATGGAGAGGGAGAAGGAATATCTTTAATTATTTGGTAGAAAAAATTAGCCAAGGGTCAGAAAAACTATCTAGTCTAATGAAGATTAGTTTAAAGAAATATTTAGGAGACTGGTGAAGGGAAAATATGCTGTCGAGCAGCTTTAGTAGGTTATACAAGAGTTTTTTAAAGAGAAACTGTTGAAGCCTCCTCATTTGAGACATGTAAAGTTTCAAGCAACAGAAAACTAAAATTTATATGGTTGGGAACAGTTGCAACCTGGCAGAGAGACACACAAAATGGTCTAAGAAATGTTTTCCTTTCCCATATGAAAATATTTCTCTAATATTAGTGTGTGAAAACATAATGGTAAAACAAGCCATCCCCTTTCTCCTGTATAGGAGATGGAAGGATAGTGAAGAATTGGATAATATAAACGGAGAAATGGCTAAATTAATTATAGATATAAAAATAGAAGTCAGATTTGAATCTGCATCTGTGACAGACACCACACACAAAAGAGACATATTGGAATGTTACACCAGGAAGCAATCCTACCCTGAAGAATCCTACACTGCAAAATAATAATCTCAAAGCTCCTCTGATATTTCTTAGCCAAGCTCCCTCCTGCTATGAAAACAAGCAGAGAGAATATGTAATAAAATTATGAACAAAATCCATGGTACATAAACAGGAGAAAACAGTCTTATTAGGGTAAGAAAAGTGTTTCTTGCAATTTTTCAGTTCCAATTCTTTCTAAAATACAGTGCAGAAAATGACTGATTGTATGTGTTTCCAGAGGGGAGAAATCTGCCAGAAATTGAAAAAGTTCACACATAGGAGGTTTTGCCCTACTCTAACTGAAACTATCCTCACCTCACAGATGTGTGTAGGAGCCATTAGCATACCATTATCCTGTCTGTCAGATCTTTTTGAACATCTTTTTATCAACCCCTAAGGGAATAGATGGACTGTCTCAGCATTGTCATCTTTCTCTTTTTCTGCAGAATACAAAAGTCATCAAGTACACTAGCACAAGCTGACCAACTGACTCATCATCGACAGATTTGTCATTGCTTGAGATGATATTTTGAGTAGTTGGAATCTGAAGGCTTGAGTCCCAGATCAAAGTACTAGGTAAGAAAAAAAACACTCCAAAATTTATGTGTTAATGATTCCTTTCATACAGTGCTCTGACAGAAAGCTAGAACCATATTATATTTACAATGAGTATCAATCCAATGGCACATATGAGTTCTGAGCAATCTGATCTAGTGAAAGGTATCCCTGTCCATATAGCAGAAGGGCTGGAAGTAGATGACTTTTAAGGTCCCTTCCAACCCAAGCCATTCAATGATCCTATAATATTCTTGGAATTACTTGCATGCTGCTTATCTCTGTTTCCATTTGAATGTAGAGGTAGTAATAAATAAATAAATGTACTGGAAAAACATCTTTCAATTAACATTTCAAAATATCGTAACATAAGTGAGTGAGTAATCTGATTTTTGTGTTACATATAAAGAGACCAAAGAATAGAGGGGCAGGTTTTTTTAAAAAAAGAAATGTATACAACTAAAAGTACTGATGTATGAAGGGGTTTTTTAATCATTTAGGTATCTCATTTCAGTGAACATACAATTAAGATTCTAAAGAAAAAATGGAGTAAATTAATGCATCCCATCATACATTTTGAGTTAGTGGCAAAAATAAGAAAAACACACATCAAATTTCTTGTCTAGTCTTGCAGTGAGACCCTGTCTTCTCTAAAATCCAGTATAAAATACCCATTGACTTGTGTTTTATTCATAAATTTAGGAGATTTTTAACATTTTTTTCATCTGAGCTGAGTCAGGTCATCCAGGTTTTAAATATCAAGCAAGCATCTTTCAAAAAAAGTAGATGCCAGTGCTTACTAGACAATTGCATAAAGGAGCAGCAGAGCTCTGCGATTCTAAATAAATTGAGACCAATTGAGAAAAGTTTGAGGAATAGCTGGTGTCGTACTTTGACTCCCCAAAAAATCCAATTTTCAAACCCCCCACAATTTGCCTCAATGTGAGAGAAGTTTTCAGACATGCACAACTATCAACATGGGGGACTTATATTAGAATTTATTACTAACACAATAAATACCATAATACATATATATATATATATACAATAATCCTAACTATCTCTCCTATGGTAAAACAATATATTTACATAAATCATCCCTCCTTCCCTCCATAAAAAGTCCAGAAGGAAAGAAGAAGTCTTTTCCATTTAGGGCCACAGCTCTAATTGGCAGTAGTTGGAAGATTCTTCTCTTCTTCTCTCCAGAATGAAGGGGGGTCTACCCCCACTTCTCGCCCCTCTGGCACGATTACCAAGGGTCTTACCATGGACTTCGGGGAAACACCCGTCTCACCACATCTGCACCACGGAATACAAGGGGTTAAAGCTTAAAGTCTTTGTCCCCTGCTTCATGGAGGTTCCTTCTATGGGAGTTTTTGAGGGGGTCCCCCAAGTATGAGACTACCCCTCCTTTCCTGGGTCGAAAGGGTTCTGGGGGTTTTTGCCTCCAGTCCCTACCCCAGCAGATCTCTCTCTGTCTGCTCTGTCTCAGCTGGATGCTGGCACTGTCTGGGCCATTCCAGGTCCGCTCCACTCTGTGTTTTGCGTGCTGCTGCTGTTTCAGTGTCATGGCTGTGTGCCCTAGCCCGTCCTGGGTTACCCCATGGCTGCGTGTTGCCACTGCCTGTCCAGGGTCATGGCTATGGGCCCGACCCGCTCCAGGCCACCCCTCTGCCCATGCTGACTTGGCTCCAGCGCTGTGCCTGCCCACTGGGGGCCTGGCTCCAGACCCTGGATGGCCACTCAAGCCCCGCACCACTGCCTCTCGCTGGCAGTGGGGGGAAAAAACCCCTAACCTTTGGCCACAGCACCTGGTCCTGTTTTAACACCGCGCCGGGCTCCCGCAGAGTCTGGGAAACTCAGGAATTACTTGTTGACACAATAAATATCATCAGACAAGAAACCCCAATGATACATATAATAAAAAACTAATACCCATACTGAGTCATGTCTAAGACTGAAGGGTCTGGTGTTTAATCTTAGTGGCCATGAGCAGATATTTAGGAAGATGAAGAAAGGAGCAAGTATACATGATACTACTCCTTAGCAATTTTCTAACCTTCAACTTTTCCCTGTCTGGGGATTCCTTGATTTCATATCATCTTAATTAAGGAATTCCCAAATTATTTCTTTCCAATTAGGCTATACAAGCTTTAACACAGTACTACATTTAGTGTAGTCTAAAGGTGTTTCTGTACCCTTTCAGTCTTATCTCTGGGTCATGAAATAAGTAGGTTGCAAAAGAGCTCTGGATGTTTTTTGGTCCAACCTCTGTACTAGATCAGTCCCAATGTATGGTGATAGAAAAGCAACCCATAAGTTAGCTCCCAAATGGCACAGAAGGCCACTAGCACTGACTAAATACTTTTTAAGCACTTTTTTCTCTCATTCTCTGTATTGCAGTAGTTAGCGAGACAATATTTCAGCTTATTAATAAAAGAAAATGAAGTTGATGTAAAGTAAAGGTTCTAGGTGGATTTTGCTTTAGCTAGGTTATACCAAATGAGATTCACACAGTAGGTATCTAATCTTGAATTTGCTTGTATCTTTTTAGAACCTTTTTTGTTTCAGTAAAATATTCACCCTAAACAAATTGTGATACTTGTGAACTGAAACCACTGTTTGCTTACATGTTTAATTAATTAATCCTTATATGATTAATTTTCTGCAGTTCTACTTGCCCAGACTTTGTACAAGTAACTTGGGTGCCTGCTTTGGAAAACTTGGTCAACAGTATAATTGCGGTTTCTCGGGCAGTATCTTCTTTGACAATAAAAGATTTCATTTTATGTGAATGCTCTGGATCAGAGTTTCGTTCTGGTGTATGTCAATATACTGTCATATATCATATAGGATTATATATACCATATGTATCATCAACAGTACTGAAAAGAAGTTGTAACCCGTAATAGCACAAATCAAGGTCAGGCATTGATTTTTTTTCATATGGTGCCCGGGAAGTATTCTTAAAAATATTTTGAGGAGAAAAATAATTATCTCTGTAGTGATTTAAAACAAACACGCACCCCCCTGCACAAAAAAATCAAAACCAGCAGAACTGGAGATAAAAACTGTCTTATAGATTTATACAGTTAAACACAAAACATGAATCTTCTCATGACAAAGAAACGTATGCAGAATTACGCATAGACAAAGGTTAACAGAGCTCATTAATCAGATAGTTGAACATATTTTATTTAAGGCAAACACAAACTTTAATGAGTAATAGGGAGAAACGATGAAGCTTCCTAGCCAAAATTATTGTGCAGACAAATTTATCCTTACTTTCCTCGTAGTGCTAATGTAATTACTATGAAATGACAATAAATCTTCTGTTGATTTCTATAAGTCAGTGTTTTAGTCAAGATCTTAACTTAAAAAATGTGTAAATCTGTATGTTAATGGACTCAGTCCTTCATTCAGATTCCAAACAAAAGCTACATTTACTTCACAGGAAATTATAATAATGATAAAGTCATTTTATTCAGAGAAAAGAAAAAACCTAAACCCCTCCTGTGGTAGATGAAAACCCAGAGGAATTCTATGAATAATTTAAAGATCAATTAGCACTCTGCTGTTAGGAACTTTTACTAATTCTTTACAGGCAGAGTGTTTTTTCTTCTGTGCAGACAACAATAATGTCTATATTATTTATGAAAGACAAAAAATGATTTTACATTTTAAGACGTGGAGTGATATCATTAATCAGTTGCAGCTATAAAACAAACTTGGCTACTCAACCCATTTTATACAGATTAATTTATCCAGAATAATAATGATACCAAGATTTATGAAAGAAAGTCTGCAAGTGAATGTATCTATGCATTTACGTGAAATCCATTAATTATATCTTACTAATTGCCTACAGACAGATAGAAGAGGGTAAGGCAATAATCTTCCCCGAAGTAATCAACAAGTAAGTTCAACTCTGAAAACACATGTATATGTAATGTGACAGACTGGAATTGCTCTTTAAAATGCTGAAATGCTCTTTTGACAGATGCATGAACACAATTTCTGTTTACCTGTTCAGATTGTCGAAGCCTCACATAGGGGAAGGAGGAATTTTTCTTGCTTAAACTGGCATGAAACTACTTCCTTTACTGTAAGACTTTGGAACAATTATATATACTCAGACTAATCCAATGACACTGTCGGGTAGTTAATTCCCTTTTTCTTGAAAGCAGTATATTCGGGTGATTGGGGAGCCTACACACGTGTGTAGCTTAATATCAGGATGTTCAATTATCAGCAGAGGGGTGACCCTTGGAAGTCCTACCACTAGCTCAGTCAAGAAACGTCCAAATTCAAAGCCATTTGCAAGCCAGACTGCATGTGTTAAATTGGAAGACGTTATTAGTACATAGATGACATCTCTGTATTCTTAAGAGCAGCCTCTGAATTTAAGCCCTAGAGATCATGTGGTGTGCCTGCCTACCTGTTAACACTACATGGTGAAAAATCCCATATGCTGTCTAGACATACAAAGTTTTCTGGCTTGTTGGGTGCATGTACCGGAGTGGTCTTGAGGACAGCCTCAGGTCTTCCCTCAGCAGACCATATAGACTTACACAGGGAGCCTGGACAATTATGTTTCAAACATTTGTCTAAATTTTGAGGCTTATAACTCATATTTATAACTTATTTTATGGGTGGAATACACATTTCTTTTTCCAGTTACAAGACTAACATATTATAAGATGCATGATGGTGGGAGGTTGATAACAGAATTAAAAGCTGCATACACCAAACTGTTTGAAAAGTGAAGGAGATGTTATTCAGTTGTAAGTTTAAGTTTTGAGAACTAAACTTTTACTGCCCTCAAATACTTACATTGTAGCAGAACTAGGAATACAGTTTCAGGGATTAGCATAATATTGTTTTTATGTATCTAATTAAATTTAACAGTTTCATAATAGAATTGCCTAGCAAAAATACATGAAAGACAGTATGGTTATGGTGCAGTACTGTAGAACGGTAGTTGCAGGTAGATCCTCTATTAATGTGCCAAAATTATGATTAAATATTCTTATGTCATATTTCCATTTTGGACTAGGTGTTGGTGAATATCTGTATAGTGAGATGGCTGCTTTTGTTTTCAGTATGTGACACCCAAGTGCATTGGTGACTTGATTCTGTTCTGACAGATGGGCACCTAAATGCATGACTCTGCAGTGTCCATCTCTACATGCCTTAGTTCTTTTTGTGAAGCTGCTCTCTGAACTCCTTTTTTAGTCTCAGTGATTCTTGAATAGCACAGTTTTAGTAACACTACATGTAGATTAAATGTTTGCTTAAGCACCATTTTATTTTCTCATGCAAAGATGAAAAATTACTGTCATTTCTGTCATCTTTGAGAGATTTTCCATGCAATTTATCCATATCTAAAGTATTTATTATTATTTTGGAAAAGGGGCTTTACCCCATGACCAAATAAAAAGTATTTTATTTGAAATTCATATTGTTCATTAGTTCTCATCGTCATTAACATTCTCTTACTGCAGGAGGTAAGTAGTTTGTCATTTCTCTTCCTGGAAAGTCATAAACACAAAAAGTGGGACAACATTTCTTTTCCTCAAGAACAGTATGAAAGAGAAATTGAGTTATTTCTTACATGAACAAAAAATATAGGAAAAAGTATAGCAATACTCTGCAGATATGAAAACCACCTGTTAATTTAGCTAGCAGGTAGGAGATCTGTGAGCACTGATCAATAGAGAATATACAGTATTTAATTACATTCTTGGAATTAAAGTCTAGTTGTTCCAGGCAATTTAAGCAATGTGTTTAAGAGGAAATTTCAGATGTTGGCAAAGGTGTTTGGAATTTATGATAGTGTCATGTTGCTGTGACTCTTTCTTATTTTGAAATATGTAAGAAGAAATATGAATTGCTAGTGAATCTTTAGTTATAGAAATAGTTTGTACCCTTATTTCACCAAAAAGTGAACTTTACATTGTATTACAAGAAAAGGTCAACATTTCATTCCTTGAGAAGATTAATAATTTATTGTGCATAAAAGGAAGATTAACTAAATGTGGGTCTTATTTTTGTTCTTGTTTTCTAGTTAGAAATTCTCATATTTTACTAAGAATAATCATTTAACATTTTTACTGTTCGCATAAAATGTATATTATTCTTTTTTTTCCTCAGCTATATGTTTAGTAGTCTTAACTAATTTTGTAATAATATTTTTAAAAGTGTGTGTATCTCAGTGTGTGTGTTTCAGAAGAAAAGAAATCAACCTGTATTTTTTATTTCTGTATCAAGACTGAATTGCTTGTATTCAAATTTGAGGGGCTGGAATATCCAGAGGGTGTTCAGAGACTGATGTTTACTTCAGAAGGATATTTTGTTCTATACCCCTATTCAGACCAGAGTACCAAGAACTTTAACATCTTCCTCAAGAAAGTAAATACATTATAAATAATAAAAATTAAACTTGATACAAACTACTTCTCTGCAATGAATAATCCAATAATGCAATTATGTCTCATATGTACTAGCAAGGCCAACAAGCCAATATAAGGTACCATGTTTTTATGCACACAGGACTCTGTTTGTCTCTGAATAGCTGAAGCTGTAATTTGTTTCTCATATCCCTAGGAAAAACATACTGTTTCAAAGTTCAATGGATAGTGAAAAAAGAAAAAACTAATGTTCAACACGATAGACTAGGGGAAAAAAAGCTGCTGAAATACCTATTTTATTATGGATATTGGCAAATATGCTTTCCCTAAACACAGATTGTAGTTCTGTAGGGAAAGAGGTATTAATTGGCTCAAGGTCTATACAAATATATACCAATCAGGAAAAAAACATGACAGAAGATATTTTCTCTTTAATTTATCTAGGAATTTTTCTAGGAATCCCATGCTACTTACAAATGTGTTTCACTTCTCCTCTTTACAAAGGAGTCACACTTATACATGTGGTGAGGAAATGTCATTCTCCTTATTCCTAGAAACTAGTTGTGAATGATAACAAAAGAAATTCTAGGTTCCAGTTATGTATTCAAATCCACTTTGAATAAAAATAGACCTATGTAACAAACCCAAAATGATTACTAAACAGCATTTGCGGTGGTCATGAAATGCATAAAAGGGAAACCATGATGTTTAAGCTCTTATTAAAATAAGAGCATTGAGTATTTGAGAAGAGCCCCTTTGTTTTCTGTATTTTAGTGGTAAAAAAAAAAAAGGCAAATGTAACTGTAGGAAAATGTCCTTGATCATCATGACATAAAATATTTTTAAATTAATGTATATAACTCTAAGTATGATAGTCGTTATGGCTTAAATCTTATTTCACATTCAATACCTAGTGTTTTAACTTCATCTGAACTTGTTAAGGCCTGAATCTATTTAAGGGAATTATCAGTAAAAAGCCTTAAAACATTTTATTGTGAAACATGACTGGAATAGTTCAGAAGCTACAAATACTAATGTAAAAGAATTTTCATGTAAAACTGCATTATCTTCTCTGAGCAAAGATCTGACTTGTATTATGAGGATGGACAATAGAAGCAAGAGCAATGTCTGTTTAAAGTAAATGTTAACACTGGAGATTCAAATCAATGACATGACCTATTGCACATCTTCTTGATAATTCAGGTAGTGTCTTTTATTTTTGGGAAAGCAACACTATATTATAGGTCAAAGTGTATATGAGCAGTCTTACATCTTTTACAGATCATGTTTGAATGAATTTATTTGTTAGTTTTGTTGTTGGCAATTGCATTATATTTCATAAATTTTTGCTTTCTGAAGCAGTTTATTACATCCCTGGTCAGCATTTCTGAGCAGTAAGAATACCATATAAATAAATCCAGTGCAATGACATATAATGGATATTGTAGTCTGACTATAGACAACCTTTGGTTCAGACACCATATTATCTATCTCAGAATCACTAATTCTATTTCACTCTTTTTTATTAAATTGATTTAGATCAATAATATTTTGGGGGTCAAGTAAAAAAATGAAACATTTTGCTAATAATTTGATTGTTTCCTGTAAGTTCTTTTTGATTTTTTCCCAGGTTTTGGCTATGATGGGAGAAGTTTGGGAATTTTTTTGGCAAAATAACTCTTGAGAATTTTTTTGGCAATTTTGCAAGATACACTGGATCAGTTAGAATTGGGAAGATTTTAAAACTGTGACTTGTACAATTGTGGGTACCAGTGTGACAATACAGCAAAGTGACAGAGAGAATTATTACCAAAAAAAAAAAAAGAACAAACGCCCTAAGCCCCCCTCAAAAAATTAACTAAGAGGATATAATATTATTTAGTATTTCTGATTACGCCTTAATACACTGTTTCAAATTTTAACTAATAACAATAAAAAGGCCGTGAGATGGGATCTAAACAGTTTTCCCTGCTATACCCTTCACCTGGCTGTACTTCTTGTGCCTTCACAGCCTTGAATGGCTCCATATCCTCCAGTGCTGATCCTGCATAAGCTGAAAGCAGCATCAGTTTTCCCATAGATTGTGACAGAAACACCATTAAGTCCCTAGACTGTGATGGGCAGGCGTGCCTTGAATGAAATTAGTTCTGGAAAACTTAACAGCCACCTCATGGTTGATTATGGAACAGCATCATCCATTTCTTTGCTGAATGGTACTGACAAAAATCCTTGAGGTGGGTTTAAATCAGGCATATCAGACTTCCATTAAGTATATATGCCATTTCCTGGAAATAAAATAAGATCACTGAACCAGTAAACATGAAATATTGAGGGACGTTCTCTGACAGGATATCTCAAGGACAGTCAGTCAGAAAGCTCAGCAATCTGTTCCATCTGAAGCACCTTCTCACTGGACAGAGTAATGGAATTGTCAAAACTTTCTCCCTGGCTAAGGATCACACTATGCCGTGAAGAAAAACCTCAGGAACAGAACCATGTTTAATAAATTACAAAAATATAGTTCTGATCAGAGCGAAAGAAAAAAGTAGCCTCCAAGTCAGACAGTGTCAAAGACATGATTATGAACCAGGCAGACCTTCAGTCTGGTCTAAAACGGTGGAGTTTTGTAGAAAAAAAAAATACAGAAGAATGTTGACAATCAGAGAAGTGCCCTTGGTAATCTCCCTGCCCTTTTGCTTATTACCTTCCACACAGCAGAGAACTGATGACTTTTGCAACAAGGGATTCCTCATCAATTTTATAGTCTTGTCATGAAGATGACACACCATTTTCTTTTCCAGAGAGCTGGAAACTCTCTCCTCTCAGTGGTACAATACTAGGAAACCTGAGCATTGTTAGGCATAAACATCCTTAGCACTGTCTCCTTATCCAGGAATGCAATATTTCACACCAGACAGTATTCCTGACACTGTTAGCTGTAAATAATGGTACTCTTTGTGATTGTCTATTTTGCCTGGAATTTCCTGAGTTGTATTCATATATTTATGAAGTGGTGGTTGTTTTTTCTGAGGGATAAAAAATAAGGAATAAACAAGATTTCTGTATTTCATTCAACCTCAGTGTGAGAAGTGGTGGATTGCTTTCCAAGGACACTGAGAGAGTGAGTAATTTAAATGCCAAGTAGCAAAAGTTGTCAAGAACATTTCAAACAGGTTGACTGACTTTGAATTGTAAAGTTTCATTACATAACTGCTTTTGGAACATCTCTTAGTTCAGACCTCTCTTGCATTTTATCACTCACTCTCTGAATTTTCTCCATAGAAACTTTAGTCAAGGTGAGATATTTGTACTGGCTAAAATGATAAGAAGGTCAGAAAAAATATCAGTCTTTAAAAACTATATTCATTGTACACTGCCTGAAATAGAATGACATCCTCTTCTTCTTAAGCTTTGCTAATTTTAACAAAGATTTTTCTTCCCAGTAAGTGAGTTTACTGACTCAGAATGCTTGATTTTCTGAGCAGAGACCTTAGGTTAATGGAAAATTTCACAAACAACAGCATATTTCTTTAAAGTCAATAAATTGTCCATTAAATGTTCTATTTTTGATAGAGAATTAATTGTTTGATGTTTCGTTGTGCAGTTTAGGAAGGCATACACTTCTGCATTTTCATCTTCACAAAGGAGGCAAATGTCTTCTACTAATATGCCAGGGTTGCAGCCCTCTGTTGTTAATTTGCTTTGTGTTCAGGTAATATCTTGGACTCACTTTATCATAAAATTGTCCTTAGTGCATATGATGCCTAAAAATGCCTTCCTTAAAGAGATAAAAATGTAATTAAAGCCTGATATGATCCACTGTCAGAGATGGAGTATTAAAATAAACAGCTATTATATTTAAGATTGGTGTTGCCAAGCCTAGTGTATATCTCATGATTTAACAGCATGAATTCTATCTTTCTTTTAATTTTATTCTATGCTAAGAGCTAAACAATAATTTCTTCTTATTTATCTTCAGTGTTCATATTTTTGTTAATCTCTAGATACATATTTTTAATGTTTGGCTATGACTGGGAAGGATTTTTTTTCTCTTACCACAACATGACTACAGAAGTTGTGACTTTAGAAATGTTATCCAATTATCTCAAATTGTATGAGCTGATAGCCACTGTTTTAACAACAGCTGTTGACTAGTCCAGATCTAGCAAAATCTACTCATGATAAAATTATTATGTTACAATTCTAGTAAAATTTTTTTATTACAATGTTTCTCTTAACATCCTTCTGTGAATTTCCAGAACACATTTATAATTCTATCCAAGATAGTGGTCATTTATATGACAGAAATCCTTAATTAGTTACCATGTGGATGATGAAAAAAAAAATTCAAGAAAAAGCTAGGACACTTCTGATAAAACAAATTTCATCTGAAAATACTAAGAATCTGGAATTAATGGAGAAAACTAATAAGGTGTTTTGATATTTTTCTAATTTTAAGGAAAAATACTTGAGAATACAAAACATTTCTTTTCTGTTTTAAAATCCGTGAATGCATTAGAGTAACACAGACACTATCAAATTTGATTATTAAGATACTTAAATGCAGCTGTCTAAATACAAATCTTTACATGGGAGGTTGTTGTTCGATACCTTACAGCAGCTAATGGAGATCTAGAAGCCAGTTCAATTGCCCATTGAGAGTGTTTTGAGATCCCTATGGGAGTCCTACTCAGCCTGCAACTTTTGTTGTAGGGCACAGCTCCTGTGTCATCGCTCAACTGTCTTGTCAGTATGTTTAGATACTATAAGACATTTAAAATTGCACCAGATTCTTATATTTTAGCACTTGCTCACTACTTAACTGTAGTACCACTACTGAGAAGATGAGGTGAAAAAAGCTTTGGTGCCAAATTCTTAATGAACTTTTGTCTTTGTTTTCTTCTGCTTCTTCTTTTTCAGTAGCATGCTTTCTATTTCTCTGGCTCCTTGTGCAGTTCAAAAATCTAATGTCACACAACGATATAGAACATACAGCTGGTAAACCTAGCTAAATGTGAAATGTTAGTGGTTTCCAAGTCTATTTTAATATTCCAGCACCACATAGTCATGAATGAATAAATAGATGCTATTCAAGTACAAAAGTGAGTCTTAATTTGTAGAAACTTCATATATTTGACCCCGGAGAAGAGAATTTATGAATAACTTTTTGTCTTTATTAATCAACATTTAATGAGCAGGAAATGAATCCAAAATTATCAAAAAACAAACAACAATAAATGTTCCTTTTATGCCACTGATTAATGAATATAGAAAATTTGCATCAGATTCTGTAGTGTTCAACTTCACTGTGTGTGAGAAATGTTAGAAATGCACTCTTTAGCATTTTCTTTACTTTCTTTGCTACTATTCAACACTCATTAAACATTGACAAGTTTTCCATCTGACTACATATGTAAATGTGTACACCTTACATTCTGGTTAAGAGAGAATGACAAATCAGGAAAGAAAAGACTCTACCAAAGACAGTTGGCATCAAACTATATCCCTGTAGAACACTGTTGTGAATTTCAAAGCTGTCATATTGCTTATCACTGTATGAAAGCATGGCTTGCCTGTCATCTTGGAAAAGCTGAATCAGAGTAAGGAGACCAAAGACGAGAGGATATGAATAGATGAGGAAAACACTTCTTACCCAGTTTCCCATGGTTTTCTTTTGTCATAATCACAGTTTTTGCAGTTGTTATACAAAAAACCCCCAACTTGTAAATAAGTGATTTCTTAGACTGAATGGCCCTTATCTTCCTTGAAGCATGTAATCAGCAATACTTCCTTTCTCCTCTGGATAACACTCCTCTGGATAACACTGTCAATGCCCTGCCCATATCACATACAAGGGCATTTCTGGTTTTGTTGCTGTTTGGGTTCTGTTGGTTTTTTTAATTAATTAGTCTTCATTGTTTATACATCATTTGTGAATTTTAGAATCATCAATGCCTAGTTTCAGTCCTCTTTTGCCTCTTGCAGACAAGTAAAACAGGAGGTATATTTCTAACATCAGCATTTTAGTTAATATTTCTGTGTCCTACTAATACTCTGCTTCCTCCCTATGCTACCAAATGACCACTTCTTCAGGGTCACAAATAGGTAGCTGTGTAGGAAGGTCGGTAATGGCCAAAGCTTACAATTTCTATTAAATGATGTCCCAGAAGAGTATGTTCACATGAGTACTCCTCATGGTGGTGTGTACACAGCACTGGGTCTGTTTCCTTTTAACAGGGATGTCTTGTTCTAGAGAATAAAATTTGGACTTAATAGATAAAAGATCTTTTTTGTATTATACAACCATTCTAAACCTTGATTCTCAAAGACTGTTTGTACTTTTATTTTGCAAAGATCAAACCAATAAACCGATTAAATAAGAACTCCTTCCAATGAGCTCTTGGTTGGTTTGTGATTAGCATGTGTCACATTTCAGTAATGTCAGTCCAAACCTTTTATTCTAATTAGAAGAAGATAATAAGATATTACCTTTTTTTAATTTGGTGTGTCTTATGTTTCTTGCATTGAGGCAGATTTGACACTGAGCATGACAATGAAAAAGCATCTGATATTAAAATAATATAAAAGTAAAATAAACAATATATAGAAAACAGTTTTACACAATCAGAAAAATGATGCAAATTGAATAATACAAATATAGTATTTTAGCAAATGTATCATACTCCAATATAACATGCCAGTAGTGTTAATGCCTAATATAAAATGACACGACGTCTAATGCAGAAGAAAAACAAGTTTTAAAATGTTGGAATTTCCTGTTCACCAGAAAATTTGACTGCCATCTGGCTCTAAAGACAGGTAAAATGATAAGAGTGTGAAGAAAAATTGAAAAATAGATGGAGTGGAAAGTTTGAAGAAAAGTACAAGATGGTGTGGCTCATACTTTAGTGAGATGCAGCCCCATCGGAAATTTATAACCTTCGGTAGCATCTTTCTGTGTTAACTCCCCCCCTGCCCTGAGCACATGCTGGACGTAACAGTGCCAGCCTAGTGCTGTAAGAGGCAGGAGCAAGGGACTTGCACTGGCTCAGGAGTCCATTGTGCCTGCAGAGTACAAATGCCCCAGTTGCTAAAAAATATTGGAACCTACCCTGAGACAGATACTTCTGTGCTTCTTATCATCATAACCTACTGAGAACTCAGATTAGGGGCCATATTTGCTGCAGACTCAAGTAAATGTGGCCAGAAAGAAAAAAAAAGGATATTTTCTAATTTCTGTCAGACAACTATCTTTCCTGGTATGATATGAAAACAGAGAAAAAAGTGCTCATTGTAAAACCCAGGAGCAGCAAGATAAATTTGGATAACCAGTTTGTAAATTTATAGCTCTGGTGATGTGCATATTAATGAGGTACTAGCTTAAGGGAAATTCTAGTTGAAAGTAAAGGAGAGATGCTACTTAACCCAATACTCTGATCAATGAAAAAAGAATACCATGGACAGCCCTGTTTTTCATGTGTCTATTCATTTGAATATTTCCCCTATTCTCAATGGTGTTTCTCTGGAAATAAAATGTCCAAGGTCTATACTGGTGGTAATCTCAATTTAAAAATGAAGAATTCACATTTACTGCCTAAATTATTAGTTAGGTTTGATACATGATTTGTTTCAATTCACCTGTATTAAATAGAGATTCTCTGCCAATTCTACAACATATAACTCAAGGACTTCTATGTTGCCTATAGGAAAGCAAAATTAAAATTGATTCTTCTTTTTGTTTTTGGCAGGGTTTTTTATACAATGAGTATTCCTTCCAGCACCTTCAATTTTAGCTTGTCCAATATTGCCATATAACTCAAGAGCAGGCAGTGGAGCATTTCTTTTTGGTAGATCAGGAACATTTTGAATAATATTGTATTTTCCAAGAGACGATGACTAGTTACCATTTTGGAATTCTGAAGAGTCTAGGGAAAATTTGGGAATCATAAAGATATTTTATATTAGGCTGAATTTTAGAGATACTCTAGGTCCATCAGGATGAATCTGTGTCTCAATTTAATAAGAAAGTTATCCCTTACATCTGGTGTAAGTGTATTCATGTCTCTTTGGATTACAGATAAATGAATTCTCAAAAATTCAACTCTTAAGAAATTCCATTTATTCAAAAAATCAATTCACCACTTGGTAAACAGAGAATCTAAAAGAAAAGATAGAAGGCCATGACTTCAGGATGTTAAAGGGTTTTTTCTGCCTTAATAACAATATCTGTTTTCATCCCATGACAACAAGATCTGTAAACACAAGTCCAGATTTGGTGTAAACAGTTGATGTTCATTTGAATGAAATGGGCTTATATAAAGGTTGAATTTCACCCAATAGTATCTATTTTGGTAAGATTTTTGAACTTAATTAGAAACCATCTGCTTAGGATATTAATTATGGTTATCTCCCTTCAAACTATGAAGTAAGAGCATTCTTACATATATTGCTTTTTAAACTTCAGCCCTTAGAATCTAAAAAAAAAAGTACTAACATTAAACTAACTACTTTTATTTATAAAATTATAAATTGGGAATAGAATTCTGGTGGAAATATTTTAACAATATATTTGTATTAATGTTAGTATTATAAACCATTAAACACCTAACTTGTAAAGCAGTGCTTATTCATATATTATTAGGCTTTGCAGATTTTTTTTTATAGCATCAGGAACAAAATAATAACAACAAAAATTATATAACAACAACATTACTGTAAGAAATAATATAAAGACTACTTTGTAGTTTTAGAATGTATACATTTGTCATGCAGTGGAGCAAACTTGCATAGTGATCATTAAATATTTCTAATTTACTAGAGTTCACTGTAACTGGTTTGGCTCAAAGAGGCCGGAGCTCTCCGACTCAGAGAACAAAAACTTATATATATGGTTGACATTATTTAGTAACCTATTTTCTGCACACGGTTTCATTTACTGGAAGATATGGGCAGTATTACAAATTATGATGCCCATAGAGTATAATTCAGAGAAAGATAATTTCCTGCCTTTGTGTTTCATCCAATTGAACCTTATTTTTTTCCAAGAAAGTGAAGATTTACAACACATTTAGGCTTCACAATCATTATTACCTGCCTCTACATAATATTTGATTAAGACAGTCTTTGCATGCTTATGACTAAAATCAATTCCTGTTTAATTAATCCTTTTTTATTATTATTTTTTTATAGATTCAAGTTAGTTGTTAGATAGATGTTAGTTTTCTTTGGCTTTCTTGAGAATCCATCATAATTAAAATTTGATTTAAAAAAATTTGAATTTTGTAACTGGCATCCTTCAGTCAAAAATGTTTTGTAAAAAAGAAAGCGATAACTGTTCCTTTTACGTATTTTAATTGTATATGGAACTGTCTTCAGAGTTTCTTAAAAAAAAAATCAAAAAAATTTTAAACCAGTAAATTGAATTATAAATTCTTCAACACAGAGGAAGTACAAGTTTTTCCAAGTAATGTATAGCATTGTTTATTTTTGCTCATATTTCTTCAGATTATTTCAGTTGTTTATCTTATACATTCAGAAAATAAAATTGATTCTTGGGGTTCTGTTACTTCTGTGTATTTTTTTAAATAACATCTAATTTGGCATTCAAAGTGAAAACTTTTTGTTACCTACATGCACAGATTTTCGAAATCTGTATTGGCTGAATTTTAGTAAGCAGAATATTTCCCTTTCAGTTTGAAAACTGGACATTTTGATCTATGTCAATGATGTTTTCTTACTTGCTTTTCGTAAATCACTTCCAAATAGCTTTCATTTTAATATAATTTTGAAAATTTGGAATATGATTATAAAATTTTGTAAAAATAATTCCCTTCAAATTTCTATAGGTTTTACTCCCAGTATGTGAAATTATGTTGTAGTGAAGTGCCATTAATGTCCTTTTTAGAGACCGCTTCTGGAGCTGTCATGGTGGATGCCTTTGTATTGTTTCAAGTTTTTGCAATGCTCTACTAAGTATTTTTTCTAACATAACTCTGCAGTGTCAATACTAGCCAAAAATTCTGTAGAAATAAAACACATTCAATATACATATTTCCACTTCTTTTATGCATATCTATCTTAACATTTTTATACATGGTGCTCTGCTAGATATAAATCCAGTTAAAAAATATTCAGAATGATTTTGAGAGTTATAAATCGCAAAAATAATTTCCAAAGCAAAACATTATATTTAAGAGCATTCTTTATTAAGATTTAAGAAGTTTAACAAAAAATCAGAAGAGCTGTTAAATTGATGTGTTTTCAATTAGCATATTATGAGGTGAAACTACATACTTAAAAAGAATTTTTAAGAATAAAACTATGAGTTCTTATCATGTAAATTGTTCACCTTCATAAACCTTTTTGTGCAGGAATCTTCCTAAACCTGCTGTGATGTTTCTCCCTCAAAAAAGGGACTATTAAACTCAGGGGAGAATTGTACTCTGAAGTGGCTTTGCTGATATGATCCATGGAGACTTCAAGTGGAGGAGAGGCAGAAGCAATTCTGCAGGACATGCAGAATGACTAAAATCTCCACAAGTTTTGTGTCTGCCCTGTGAAGAAAGTCAGGTTGCTCTAGATATTAAAAATCATTTCAAAAACCCTAAGAAGAACACTGAATAAAGAGCTGCCCATTAGGAAATTATAGATAGAAGGATTTGGGTGGAATTTAAGTTGCCAGGATATGTCAAAACAGATAAATAGTGATTGATCTACTGAAAAAAACCAAGCTAAAATATATTTACTTTCCAGTTCTAGTCAGTCAAGAAGTCATCTAGTTCTAAGACTTATTGTCGCTTACATTATTTATTGCCATTAACTAATTTTAGTTATTAAAATGGTTGTGTATTAGGAAGTATGGCTTTCACAGAACAGAAAATGTACTACATTACAATAAAACACTATGGTTTTAAATTTAAACATGGATTACGTTTAAACTGGCCTGAACAAACACTGTAAGCCCTTTGATTGAGGCATCATTTATTCTGATTTCCTCAGCAACATACACTGTATGCTCATGGTGTGTTTGAGGGCACACACATCTGCATGCTGCCTTCTGCTTACCACAGTTTTTTTAGATTTTGAGGTACATATCAAGGGACTAATGTTAGAAAAAAGGCTATCCAAATAATGACTTTGGAATCCTTAGGATGGTTTAAAAATTGGCTGCTTTTATATCAACTGAATTATATATCCTTGTATCATTTTGGAAGTTCAGTCAGGTATTTTTGATCTCTCTATTTACCCATTTTATTGGGTAGTGTAAGAAAAAAAGAGAAAGAAAATGAGAGAGAAAAATCAGCAACCTCAAATTTATTTATATAGCATTGCTTATATCTCACGTTTTACAGAATTAAAATGGAAGAGACATAATATCCTTCATCATTGCTTCAGGTGATAGCAAATCTGTATTCTGATACCTAGCAATTGGTAATCAGCAGTAATTATTTTCATTACAGCAAGATATATGTAGATGGCATGTGCAGCTGAAATTCAGCAGCAAAGCTGACAGGGAAAGTGAGTAAAAATGCAATGACTTTTAGACTATGTCTGTGAAAATTTGTTTGGGGGAGTAAATATGATGGAAAATGAAAAAAGGAGATACCTTAGCAGAAAAAGAAAACACAAAATTAGATACAGACGTGATAACATGAGAGCATCAGAATAGGAAAAGGGGAAAGAGGACAAGAAGGACATGATGGAAATTAATAATTGGAGAAGAAACATTGAAACTGGGTGGAAAATTAATTCAGATATAAGAAAGGCAAAGATTAAAGAGGAAGAAAACATAGTTTACCTTAATTCCTCCATATAGGTGATCCTCATTTAGGGCTCCTTACACTCAGCACCCAATGCAAATGCTTCAATGGATACTGCAGATCCAGTGTTCTTTGTCCTTTACAATCAGCACTCTGAAAACAGAAGTCATCTACAAGTCTCATCCACACTTGTTGCAGCCTGCTTTCTTATCTACCTTGCAGTATTCCCATGGATGTGAAGACTGCCTCTTTGGGGATCCCCACTGTCTTTGTGATCTGTGGGAGATCTGCTCTGTCTCAAAGCAGTCATTGTCTCCACTACAGAGGATTCTTCGTAATACTTCAGTTTCAAATTGCTTAAACCATGATAATGATCAGTCATTGTCAACAAGAAGGTGGAGGCGGTTGGACAGGAAGTGCTGTGGAAAATGCGTCCTGGTGATGTGCTTCACATTCACCTTCAGAAATGGTTTTCTTTCTTTTGGACTGTGTTCCTGATTCCTCTTCTTATTCCTCATGCTATCTTCATGGCAAATGTTACAGACAACAGGAATCCCAAAGGAAGATTGTTTCCCTTTTACATTGTAATATGTTTTCCTGTTTAGAAACATCACCAATTGTGCTGAGAACAGGATATTTGTCTTTCTTTATCAGCTTCCCACAGTACATGACTTATAGCCATATATCTTTCTCTCTGAACTTGGGTACCCATCTCACACATAAAGATGTGTTGTCAGGGTCTACTTACCAAGTGTCACAGAAATTTCTCCCTCATGATGCAGATTATAATGTTGATGCAGGACATGAACAAATACTTTCCAAAACATCTCCAGTACTGACAAATGCATATTGATAAATAAACTTATTTAATTAATTAAAGGTCAGAATTAAATATATACATGGGTTATCAATAATAATGAATACCAAATTAATATATTTTAGTAGAAAATTCTGAAATACAATGATTAGTATCCACACATCAAAAACCAGCTGACCTCAGCTATTTGAATAAATAAAATTTATGTGTTTCAGTATTTCACAGAAGTCACCCACACTGCCTTAGACAACATATGTCTTTTATATCTTTAATGGAGGTAAGTGTGATAAATAAATGACCTTCTATCATTGTCATGATGAATATAGAGCAGTGGGATAGTCTAGACATGCTCTTAATCAACTGCTTGATGCTTTTGACACATTTCAATTTGTGCTTAGTGAGTTTGTCAGTCAGATCTAGAAAAGTGTTTCCCAAAGTGATGTATGTTTTTGCTTTTTCATACCACAAATTTTTGTTTGGTGATTGTATGACTGTGGAAGAAATTCCTGCATGGATTTTAAGAATCCTTTGGCACTATGTGTGAGAAGTCAGAAGAATAAAAAGATTGAATGACTTGCCAACAGAAATAGCAGAGAAGGGTTCATTCCATTGGCTTTTATTTGCAAGCAAAAACCAATACATTCTTTTCTGTGATCCCTGTTTTTCTAGCATCCAAGTCTTTTGCATATGAAATAAAAACTCTAATGATATCTAGTAAAGTCCATTAATGGCCTGTATTATCAGCATCTTTTTCAGAACAAACATCTAAATAAACATAATTTGAAGATTTTGCAAGCTTTTTGAGGGTTGGTTTGTGATTACAAATTCATTTTAAACAAAATCTGCCCCAGAACGACATGGTTTTACTGTGAGTTGGTGGCTATTCCTTAGGCTATACCTAAGAATCAGCTGTGCCTATTCCTGATGCACACTTGTTTAATGCCCCAAAACATAGAATTAAGATGATGCTGCCTTACTGAGGATACCAACAGGAGCAGTTAATCTGATTCATAAAGTGATGACGAGAAATAAAGTCCCACTACAGTGGGATTAAGAAGAGGCTAAAGTGAGGTCTTCTTAGCACTGATAAAAAAAAAAGATATATAAGAAACATATTTATTTGATTATCCTATTAAACAGGTAGAAATAAAGATATGTTCAAATAAAATCAGTGAAATAACACTAGCATGAAAGCAGAAGAGAGAAATCAGATTTAGGTTCCTAGTTTTTTATGGTGCAAGTTGATGATTAGAGGGACTAACAAAAGAGCTCGTTAAGAAGCAATAAAGAAATCAATGGGGATGATAATAGCTAAAATGCTGAGAAAAAATTCTCAGGACTCTATTCACAAGAATGTTTTTCTTTGTTGATTTCAGCATAATTGTAGTGTAAAACTAGATTCATATAATGCAATATCATCTAAATTGCCTCAAAACCAAAAGCAGTTAACTGCTTCTCATCAAAGATAAAAAGGTATGTATAAGTGAAGGGATTCTGGAATTATTCTGTATTGTCGAAATAGACATTCAAACATTTGAAAAACCTTGGGGTTTATTTTGCATTATCTAAGCTGCCCTGTTTTTCTGTCAATTTATTTGTCATATTTTTCATTCTATTCACTTACCTTTATCTTATTATGGATGAATGAGAGACTAATGGAACTTGAAACTCCAAGTTTTGTGACATGGAAACTAATTAGAATAATTATTACTCGTTACAAAGAATTCTTTCCACAAGTTTATAATGCCAGCATCATTAGGGACAGTATATCTTCTCTATTTTACTCTAGGTGTCTAAGTAAATTGTTCTAGGTCCTCTATAAAGATGAAGGAGACATCCTATTGAGTCTTGACAAGGCTTACTAAAATTCTATACCTAAATATTCTGGATCCCAATTTTATTCTGGTCTGTAACTTCCTATGCTTTGCTTCAACTGACTATTACAGATCCCATCACAGGATTAACTCAATTTGTGTTTACATGTGTGATAGCAAAACAATTAATAACAGAGGACTCTCTTGCTGCTTATCAGTCTTTCCAGGGTGCAGACAGGAAAAAACCTCACACCTTAAAGCCCTAAATTAACACCTCAAGTATCCAAAACATAGATATTAACCATAATACTGCACATTTATCTGATTAAAATAACTCAGAAAAAAAGATTAAAATAAGATATTTGTATGACATGTAGACAGTCCTATACCTTACATTTTATTACAGAGTAAAAGTAACTTTGAGAGTCTTAGTGTTGGTGTTTGCATTTTAATACAATTTCTCTAAATCTGTTCATTTAAGGTCAATCCATCTCTCATGACCTATTTAAAGAAAAAGGAAGCAATGAGGTCTAACTGCAAAAGTAGTGGTTCAGAGGCTTCTTTTCCAAATCCATTCTCCAAGATGAGTTTAAATCACACAGCAGGACTCATTTTTAGGAGTAAAAGTTTTGAATCAGGGAGATCAGATCAAGGGTTTTCTGATTTATTTTTAGTTCAGAATTTGTAGGGCTTAATTATATCTGCAGAAAGTAAAGTGCCTGTTTAGTGAGATATATCTTCACCAAGAAGATGTGGCCAATGGTTGAGCCCCAGTAGTTACTGTGGAATATCTGCCACACATGAAATTTAGTCCTAAAAATTAAAATGAAATTCCATTTTAGAACAGTAGTAGGGGAAATAAATTGTTTTGCCATGCCCAGTCATTTTTTAAAGTAACTGATTCAGTTATTATACTTCAGAATGAAAATTTAAATCTGGCTTATGAATGGTTGTATACAAAAAACTATTTAAATATGGCTAAGCTACAAACCTCTAAGTCTCATATTGCTCAAAATTGAACATACCGAGTACAGAATTCATCCTACTGCATCTTCACTCTACTCACCCATGCACTCCTGCAAACAGTAACTATTCCAGTCTCTTTAATGGCTGTAGTGGGTAGACCCTGGCTGGTAGCCAGTTGCCCACCTCTATCCCTCCCCTCTTCAGCTAGGTAGGGGAGAAAAAATATAATACAAAGCTCATGGGTCAAGATAAGGGCAGGGAGATATTACTTACCAATTACTGTCATGGGCAAAACAGACTTGGGGAAGATGAATTAATTTATTACCAATCAAATCAAAGTAGGATAATGAGAATAAAAACCAAACCTTAAAAAACTTCCCCACACAATCACCATCTCCCATCTTCCTGGGTTTAGCTTAACTTTTGATTTTCTCTCCCTCCTCCTCATCAGCGGCACAGGTGAACAGGGACTGCAGGCTGCAGTCAGTTCATCCACCATATGATGGACTGCTCCTCCTTCCTCCTCAGGGGGAAGACTCCTTACACTCTATCCCTGCTCCAGTGTGGGGGTTCCTCCCTCCATGAACTTCTCCAGTGCAAGTCTCTCTCACACGCTGCAGTTCTTCACAAACTGCTCCAGCACGGGCCCCTTCCATGGGGTGCAGTCCTTCAGGATCAGGCTGCTCCAGTGTGAGTCACTCATGGGATCACAAGTACCACCAGCAAACCTGTTCCACATGGGCTACTCTCTCCATGGACCCACAGGTCCTTCCAGGAGCCTACTCCAGCACGGGCTTCCTACAGGATCACAGCATCCTTTGGGCACCCACCTGCTCTGGTGTGTGGCTTCTCCATAGTCTGCAGGTGGATCTCTGCTCCACCATGGACCTCCATGGGCTGCAGGGACACAACTGCCTGACCATGGCCTTCACCATGGGCTGCAGGGGAACCTCTGCTCCAGCACTTGGAGCACTTCCTCCCTCTCCTTCTGCACTGGCTTTGGTGTCTGCAGAATTGTTTCTCTCATATATTCCAGCTTCTCTCTCCAGGTGCGATTGCACAGAGTTTTTTTCCCCTTCTTAAATCTGTCATCCCAGAGGGGCTACCATCATTGCTGATTGGCTTGGCCTCAGACAGTGGTCTGTCTGTCTTGGAGCTGTCTGGCATTGGCTCTGTTGGACATGGGAGAAGCTTCTTGCAGCTTCTTGAAGAAGTTACTCCTGCAGCCACCTGGTACCAAAACCTCGCCATAAAAATGCAGTACAAAGGCCTTAGGCAATAGCAATACACAAATCAAAATCTTGGTCAGACCAAGGATGACTGGATTTTCAGAAAACTTTTCAGAGCTTTTATCAGACTTTTTCTTCACAGAGACAAACTGACTTTCTCTTTCAGCATTTTTTCTTATCTTCCACCTAAATCTCCTTCCCCACCTCTTTCTAATCCCATCCGGACCCACTTCCATTCAACAGTTCCTCTTCACTTCCTGTTTCTTTCTCTGTAGTTTAATTAGTTCTTGGATATTCTCACCCACAGAATTTACTTCCATTAACTAACACAGTTTGCTGGTATCACTGTGTCTGCTCTCTGCTGAAAAAAAGCTGAAGAAATGTTTAAGCAGACTTTTTGTCTAGTTAAACTGAAATCTTTTTGTAAAAGGCACTGTTGTATTACAAAATATATTAACAAGAGAACAAAAAAAAATGTGAAAAGAAAATAGAGATTGTTGAAAAATAATGGTAATTCTAACAATACCAAAACAAGCATTTCCTGTATTGTCTTATGTGCCTTTTTGTGTACCTTCTTATAGACTTTGTGTGATTACATATATCTCCATGGACTTGCATTTCTTTTTTTCGTTTTTTGATTTCAGGACTCAAGTACTGAAAAAAGGCTGCATAAAGAGGAGTTGGTTTTATAACTTTGCCTCAAGTAGATATGTTAAAAATTGGGCATTTTTGTCTCTTCCATGTATTTCGCAGTAAATGCTCAAAAATTTAGATCCTTTGTCTCATTGTTAAACTTTAAGCTCCATAGACCATGTCCTTGTAAAACTGTATAGACCTGTAGCAACTGAGGACCTGTACCAGGTCTTTAAGCTATATATTAACAGACATTTTCAAAATATATAGTGAAAATGCAACAGAATAGGCACAAACTTATACACATACCACAACTGACAATTTTTGATAGCTGTCAATGCCATTAATAGAGCTATTCATTTTAATGTAACTACTAATACTTACGTTACTAATAAAATAAAAAAAGATTAATGGTAACTATATAATTGACATATGATAAATCAATATAGAACTATTATTTATTACAATGCTACTTTTATTCATATATTTAAAATAAAAATGATATTACAGTATAAGAAATAGTAAAAAGATTTAGCCCCAGAATTAGCGCATCCTATGTGAAACTCCTCATCTATGTGAATTTCTCTGTGAAATAATGAATTTGTTTTCAACTGTTTCAACAGATTTTATCATTAAACATGCTGAGAAATATATATATCCCAATCTTTTCCTTAATCATAACATTTTCAATAAATTTTAAAGGAGTTTAATTGTTTTGAACATTGCTTTTTTAAAGGAAAAAAAATTTATTCTGCATTCAGCTCTATCTGGGGAAAAAAATTGAAAATCTTTACCTAAGTAAAAATGTTCTATGAAAACTTCAATTTAAGAGGGAAAGTAATTATCCTTTGATTTTTTTTAACAATAAACATTTCAATAAGGTCTGGTGCTGAAGCATATTACACAGCAGAAAAGGGAAGCTTCTACTGCTGCTCTCCGAGCTTCATTTGTTACAGAAAATCAACCCAGAGAGCCCTGTTCCCCACAATGTGAATTTAACACATTTCATGCATTCTAATAACATAAAAAGAAAATAGGACCATAGGCACTAGTGCTCTACATTCTTGATGAGCTTCTGCTATTACACAGTTGCTTCATAAATTATCTGTTGGCTTTAAGCCACATTCAGCCTCCACTTGATGCTGTGATCTCTAAATTACCAGAGGACCTGAAATACGGGAAGATTCAGCAAGCTGTCTTCTGTTATCATCCCAGCAGCCGAAGTCTGGCACGGCAGGGTGGCATTTGATTGGTAGATTGCCACCTAATAAATTAATGTAATAGATAATGGGATTTAATTGCTTGGGTCTCTCCTTTCTGTATCATCAGCTAACCTGATGAGTAGCTTACATTTTTGCTGACACAGTCAGCAGTTCTGATGGCCTTTACAGTACTAATATCACTTTTTGGCCAAGTCTTGAGAAAGCCTTTGGGGGTTCACGTCACTTTTTTATTCCTGACTCAGCTACAGCCTTGTTTAGGCTGTTTTCTACACACCCATTCCTTACCCGGAAAAACTGTTTCCAATTAATCATCAATAGGAGAAGAAGAGAGAGATACTATTTTTGGATGACTGTGATTTGGTAGCCCTGTAGCACTCATGCTCTTCCAAATCCCTGGAAAAATATGCTTGCCTCAAAGGACATCTGTTTTTACAAAATTTATAACAGATTCTACTGTGACTGACACCCAATTTTAATACTCTAGAAACTGTGTAAACGCATCTTATTTCACACTCTAAAAGGAACTCCTTATGTTTTTGAGAGTGGACTTTGTAACTTAGGAAGCATGTTATTTTCCCCTTCTTCCCCACCCTATCATCTTGTTTTGCACAAACATTGACACATTTAAATTTTGATCACTCCACCAGCAACATTAGAAAGAAGTTGCATATACTGTGTGTAATCCTTCCTCACTGCTGTTGGGAGGCAATAGAAATGCAGGTGAGGCTTAACTGGCTTTGTAACTGCATAACTGACCTTGTAACTGCATCAAACTATCAGTCACTGATCACGAAAATGTACCAGACAAAGTTGAAAGTGAAATACATTATTAAAAAGGGATACAGATGAGTATGAAGAAGGTTCCTGACAAACAGAAAGGGAGTCAGGTCTGTAGTGATGCACCTTCACCAGCTCTGTCCATCAAGGGGAAAAATAATTTAGTCCATTCTAATAAGGCAAGGATTTTGGGTAGCAAACTTATGATTACTGTATAAGCTATATCTACTAAAGATTTCTATCCTATCAGTTTTTTGTAAATGTGGGTTTGTAGCAGGATCATGAAGGGAAAATGCTAGAAATGTGATCTGATCTGATGTCTGAAGTATATAATGTGTATTTTCAAAATTAGGAGAAAATCTTCACAATCATTTTGCAACTGCTGAGATGGAAAGATTACTCCAGCTTTTGATGGTTTGAAAGGTCATCAGTGTCGAGAGTCTTGTTGAAGAAATATCCTTTCTATATGCTCTGTTTGCATACCCGACCAGCAAAAGTCAGGAATCTAGATAGGGAAAAATCTTTACCCATGTTTTTGAAAAAGGGCTCCTGTTTCCTGTTATGTTTGCAAGCAACTGCAAGATAACCTCCCATTTTTGCTGCTGACTTGAGGGTGTTAACCTTTGACATTGTGCTATTAGCCACAGAAGTTTTGCTGTTAAGTACAGTACCTGGACATCTGGCACCAGGAATTTTCTGGTCCTAGTGGCAAGAGTAGAATTTTCTAAGAAAATTTTCAACCCTCCTCACCATATTTTAGACCCAACTCAGCACTCTTGCTCCAGCTGCACTCCTTTTCTGTCCTGCTTTTCATACACTGAACACACAATTCTTAATTTGTGGTATGTTTGCTAACTATTTAGCTAGTAGATGCACCACACACTCTCTTTCCATGGGAAGTGGGATTCATCTCAGATTAGTGAATTTTTTTCACAGTGAAACCTTAAATAAAACCAGTTTCTAGTTAGGTCTTAAGCTAATTCCTTTATGACCTCAGTTGAGTTATATTTTGTTAATCTGGAAAATCTTTAGTTTTATTCCAGTATTACAGGCAGCAAATTTTTATTTCAACAACATCATACAGGGTGGATAAAACCTCTTGATTTGCTCCAGATGAGAGACTAAAATTATTAGTAAACATTTCTGCTTTCCTGTTTAAAGTTCTTGTGGTTACACTGGTTTTTTCTTGCTTGCCTTTGTAAAAATTCTTTTTATAAAATCCTACTTCTTCACTGCTACTATCCAAAACATTGCAATGAGTTATAGAAACATCTGTTACAATGATTTTGCATCATTTATATGAAAAGTTGAACTTTCACAAGTACTGTTTTAGTACTGTGTTAGCCAGTGTGCTGGCCTTAACACTAGATCAAATATTGGGAACTTTATGGTTAATGTGAAAAAAGCCCCAAGCCCTAGACAACTATTTTATTTTTTTCATATTTATCATAATTATCTCAGCTGTTTGATTATCATTTTCATAACTGGGTGAAGGAATTATACCAGTAATTTCAAGTGGCTACTATTGAAATGCAGCCTTCAAGCCTAGACGTTGAGAAAATCATTTTCACCTCTCTGTACTTGTTATCTCAGCTGAGAACAATGGAAATAATAACACATCTTTTGAAGTTCGCTTCCGTGTTACGTAAGATTTAGTCAATAAATTTTGTAAACTTTGGAAGGATGAGATTTATACCATGGAAAGGCATTAAAAAACCCACTTCAGATATTAAATTCATTTATATGTACACATTTAACTTGCATTACACCTTTATTAGCTAGTTTAAAAGAGGAAAATCTTTGCAATTTCATGACCAGGTGTTTATATGTTCTTTGATGAGCCATATAAATATTGAATATGTAGTTTTCTCTGTAGCAGGAAAAACCCTACAGGGAATAGACAGATAAGAAATGTAAAACTTCAGAATAACACAAAGTGATGCAGGAGATCTGTGGCAAGACTCATATATATACACAGATATGAACATATCTTTGAATTAATTGTGAAGTTCTACAGATCACAGCTGGAACTGCTTTGTGATGAAGCAATATAGTAATAATCCAACTTTATAAGGAGTACTAGAAATGGTAGGAAAGAAACACTCCAGCAGTGTACAGACAATATTGGTGCGTGGCAATTGCCAGAATCATTTATGGATTCTATTTTTAAAATAGAATAGGAATATTTTTACAATATTCTGCAATAAAAGGAAGGAAATACACTTTCATACCTCAGAAGAAAATGTAAAATGTTACAAGAATTTATATGAACAGAAGTATTATGGTCACATCAAGTCTTAAGAGGAAAATACACTTATTAGGCATAGCACAAAACAATAAAAAGAAGTCTCCAAGATCTTCTTACATTACTTTTGCTAACAGTTTTCTAGAGCAATTTACCAGCTTTTAAATTACCTTTTTTTTTTCTTCATCTTTGTATGGTAATGTTCACATCTTGATTGTATGATATATTTCTAACTTTTAGTCTGGAAATACATGAGTGCACTAATAGGCTTCATAGTCTCTTCCCTGCTTTCTTAGGCTTGAACTGATCTGATGCGGTGCAACTGTAACCCTGAGCTGGGAAACTGTGGAAAGAGATCTTTGAGAAAGGTGTGAGAAGTATCCTTACGGGTTTCCCCTTGGCCTATTTCAAGAGTCACATCTTAACCTCTCCCTCCCTTGCAGAGCAACCCACTTTTGCTGCTCTTGACATTTGAGAAAAAAAAAATCGAGAAATGAAACTTAATTTTGTATACTTGAATGTTTACCAGTGGTCCAATGAATAGCTTTCTTGGTGTCAGTCTCTGGCTGCTTTCAAGTAAAGACATTTTTAAATTTTATCCAGAACTTTTCATACTGGATTTATATATTCAGACAATCTATTTCCATTATAATGTATCAAAATTGCTTTATGACTATAATCTCTACATAAAATAGGTTTCCAAAGAATTCTGCCAATCTGAGGTATTGAACCATCATCAAGTGACAGATTTAGAATTCTGAGTTACATGGAAAATCATGTTCAGCGTTTTTTTCCCTAATCAAACACTGGATACTGGAATTTGAAGTGAAGATAAAATTTATTATTTTTTTTCTGAAAGGAAGCCAGATTCTTTTGTTCAATATTTTTTTCTAAGAAAGTGATGTTTTCACTGTATGTAAAAATGAAAACTGTATTAAAATGATTATAGCTGGACTTTTAAAATGCTTTGTCATTGAAAGTAAAATGGTTAATTGCTTTCTTGTACATTTAAAATTGGCCACATAATTTATGCTAAAAATATTTCCAAATATTTTACTTCTCAGCTGTCTGCCTGAGCCTTCTTTCACTAGGCTCTTTTTCAGTTGCCAAAAATATGAAAGCCTCAAAGATAAAGAAAAGAACCACCAAACACAAAAATGTAAAGACTATTTGAATGATACTAGAAAATACATTTGATGTCATTATGAATCAAATGTAATGTTTTTCCTTAACTGTAAATTGTCTGAGTTACAAAGGAGTAACAGTGAGAACAAAGACATATAAAAGAACATATTGTCTTAAAGGTCCAGTTATTGCACAGCTTCAGACATTGATATAGATGGATTATGTTATATAATTGAGAGAAACAGCAACTCTGTGTTAAAAAAAAGTCCTATTCACAACTGAACCTTCTCATATCTCAGAAACAGAGAAGAATTTGAATTCTTTTAACTGTAAAGGATGCTGAAGAGTATGTCTGTTGAAAAGTTGAGGTATCTACAGTAAATTACAAAAAATTTGCAACTGGAAAACAGTTGTAGCTACAGAATAAGAATTTACTCATTTGAATGTTCGGTACCTTGATTTCATGGGTAATAGTTTTAAATAGGAACATATTAAAGACTAGAAAAATCATAAAGAGAAGATACATCCTTTATTAACTTTCTTTTTTAATAAAGTAGGACAGTTCAAAGTTCTTTTTTTACTGAAATATTGCTGTAAAACCAAAATAGTCTTTGTCTCTTCTCCAACCTCCTGATCAGAGCCATGGTAGCTTCAGGTCAGACCACATGGCTCAGGGCTTTACTTGGCTAAAGCTTGAAAACCTCTAAGGAGGCAACCTCCGTGGGTAACCTTTTTCACTGCCTGACCTTCCCTGGGGGGCAAAAGTGTCCCCCTATCTCTGGACTGAATCCCCTGTGCTTTGATTTATGTCTGTTGTCTCTAACTCCAGTGATGCACCACTACAAAGAGCCTCAGTGACCTTCCTGTAAGTGTTGGAGGACAGTTGTGAGGCTCCCTTTCTCCAGGCTGAACAAGTCCAATCCCTTAGTCTCTCCATGAAGGGTAAGTGTTCCGTCCCAACCATGGTGGGTTAACCTTGGCTGGATGCCAGATGCCCACCCCAGCTGTGCTCTCACTCCCTTTCTTCAACAGGAGAAAATAAGATTAAAAAAAAATCTGTGGATTGAGATGTAGACATGAAGATCACTTACCAATTACCATCACAAGCAAAACAACATTGACTTGATAAAAATAAATTTATCCCTAATTAATTAGATTTGGATTGTGAGAAACAAAGATAAACATTGAAAAACCACCTTCCCTCATCTCTCTTTTCACCCAGACTCACCATCACTCCCCTCCCCACTCTTCCACCTTGTCAGCCCTGAGCAGCACAGGGATGGTGCAATGTGGGGAATTATGCTCAACCCATAAAAATACCTCCTCACACTTTCCCCCTGTTCTCCATGAGCTGGAGTTTTTTGGAGTGAACCTGTCCCAGTGTGGACTCCTGTATGACCTACAAGGAAATATCTGCTCCACTGGGGACTCTCCATGGGCAGTAAGGGCTGTTCCAATACCCAAAACACCTCTTTTACCTCCTTCAAACCTGGTGCTTGCAGGACTATTTCTCACTTTTTTTTTGCTCTCCTCACTGCCTGTGCAGTGTTTTACTCCTTCTTAAATATGTTTTCCCAGGGCTGCCACCAGTTTGGCTGATGGGTGCAGATGTGTCCTGCAGTGTCCACTTGACCTGGTTGGAGTCAGCTGGAACCAGCTGTGTCCTGCATGAGGCAGCCTCTGGCATCTCTCAGCCTCACTGGGGTCACCCTGCAGTCCCACCATTGCCAGCATCTAGACACAAGTGGTCACAGGCACCATATACATTAGCCTTCCACTAAACCTATAGATATCTCATCCCTCCCTCCTTTCCAATAATTTTACTTTGCTATTTTCTGAGTTTTTTACAGATTTTTATTTTTGTATGGTAATGATCAGGCTGAATAAATATGCTGAAAATCAGGCACAGACATGTTTTGGGAAGTAAGTGAGTGGGACTTTAGCCATCCTCTCTAGAACCAGGTAGCTCATACGACTGCACCACAGGACATATTATCAGGCTGCTCTGGAGTCCTCAGTTGGGTTGACAGCTGAGCATGTACTGAGGAATACTTGAAATACAAGGAATTATTTTGTACCCACTGCTGGATGCAAAATAGCTAGCATCTCAACTAGCACATGTCTGATGTAGTGGGTATGTGAAAGCCTGTTCAAAAAGTCTTGTGCCAGAGCTAGAAGTGTTGCCTAAGTCATTCTGCATCTCCATATTTTAATCCCTGTTTAGATCAAAGAATAATATTAATAAAACCACTTGCACTGTGCCTGAAAATCACTCACTTGAATACATTAGTCCTGTGAAACATGCAGGAAGAAATTATCTTAAGCCTCAATTAAACACTCTTTTCATGTTTACAAGAGTAAACCAGGTCTACATGCAAACAATTCTTCTAACATCAAGAGCAATCCTATAGCACTTTACCAGTACCTATTTACCCAGTAAAACAATTTTCCTTTGACTTCAGTGGAATTCTTTCCAGAGTGAAGGTTCATCATCATGGCTAGGCTTCGCGAACGAAGATTTAGGAAGGCTCTATCCACATTTGTTACAGGCACGCTGGTGGCTTATGAGGCCAATACATGACAGACATGTCTGATTGCAAAAGGCGCAGCAGAAAGACTCCTTAGATGGTATGTTCTGCAATACACGGTTCTTTCTGCGTTGCCTTTTCTCCTCGAGAGTGATCCTGCGTGTGTTCTCGAAGGAGACAGCAGCGTTATAGATGATGTGCCTCCAGACCTCCCGATTTGAGGCCAGAGTAGACCAGTTATGGTGATCAATATGGCCAAGGCTGAGATGTTGTTTCAGGGAGTCCTTGTATCTTTTCTTCGGGGCTCCTCTCTTGTGGCAGCCAGTGGAAAGTTCACCATAAAGCAGGATCTTAGGGAGGCAGTGGTCCTTCACCCTGGAGACGTGTCCTGCCCATCGCAGATGTGTTCTCAGTAACATGGCCTCAATACTTGTGACTGCTGCTTGTTCTAGAACAGGGAGTGGAGGTTAAGGAATGTGAAACTTCATACTATCATGGAAATATGTATAGAGTGCCTTTACTGAGTCTAATGATGCAGCAGAGAAGCCCTCAAAATCCTGAGCATATTAATAAACTAGATTTAAAAGGTTGTTTTCTCACGGGGACCAAAAATATCATTATGAATTGTTTTACTGAGATTAAGCAATTTAAAAATCACAAGACAATAATCTATCATCTTCTTTTGTTTTCTAAAACTGGTAAAAATTTAATGTTTCAGCTATGAGGTTGTTTTTTCCCCCACATCATTCCACTTTACAGTGCTGACAATCAAGATGTTTATAGTGCTATTAATATCAAACCTGCATATGTGGAGTGACTTGGGAGTTGTTTTGATACAAATTCTGCAGAAACAAATGTGTTGAGAACTGAAAATGAAACTGGAAATAAGATGTAACATTTAGTGCCCTTAGAACACTATGTTAAAGCATGCAATGCGTCCTGCAACACTAGGAACTCTTGGTTTAAGAATAAATTTTTTTTAAAAAGTAGTTTAAAGCTCAATCATGTGTTATTTGGCTCAATAATATTCAATTAAAAACATGGAAATAATAATTCTTTTCACCTCAGTAATTACCAGGTGAAAATATATGGCTTATATCATAGAGGCTAGTAGAAATAAGAATGTTTATTTCTCATTTCAAGGAGACAAAGCCCCCCTCTCCTTTCTGAATAAAAAGTCATGGATAACTACAATTGAAACACCTGAAGGTGACTACCCATAACTACCAACATTTTGGTAATATTAACAAGGACAGTAGGAAGAATAAACATCTCTTTATCTTATAATTAATTATTATTCCTATTGCTATGTACATTTGAATTTCTTGGGCTGAGCTTCATCTTGTGCTAGACACAGAAAAACAAATAAAGACACATTCCTTTTCCTTGGGAGTTAATGATCCAAAAATAACCAAGTCATGGAAATGTTTCTGCCAGGCATTGATGGAGGCAGAGAACTATTCTCTACCAGTTCTATACTAGATAATAGAAAATTCACTCTACCAGACTGACGGGCTGGTACATTTCATGAGAATTAAAATCACATATGGATACTGCTAATACTGAATGTAGAAAACCAACTTGGTTTAAAAAATCTGTAATGGTCTTTTCAGAAATGTTATTCTGAAAGACTTTTAATGGAAAAAAGTGAGGAATTTGAAGACCATTGTTGTGAATTTTGTTTTATATCATAAAAAAATAATAATTTTCCTGTTACTCATCTTCTACTTTGGACTTTGCATGTTACACTATCAAAGGATGTAAGATTTTTCCTTTGAGACTTTAACTGTCCTTTGGCATCCTCTTTGTACTGCCTATTTATTCATTCAGCTTTTCTGTGAATTTTCTGTGAAGCTCATTTCCAGAAGTTTGTTCTAAACAGGGAGAGGTACAGCTATAGGAATAATCAAGCAATATAAACAGAAGGAAAATTTTTCTACAAGAAAGCTTGAAGAGTCACAATAGACTAACATTTCCATTTAGCTTGGCTGTGAGTTTCCATTTTTATCTCCTTTGTCTTTCCCCTTCTACCTGAAAATAAACTTCTGCTAGAAGTAAAAAACTAAAAATACAAATAGTATTTGTTATAAGACAGAGAGGACTCTAGAATTGTGAACATTTAAATAAAAAAACCCCATGATGTAACATGCTTGTTCAACAAGTGCTTGCCAGTCACAAAGAAATTTTGGTGTCATCTGACTCCTCATAGTAATAAAGAAGGAGGTAAAAACCTCCAATCATAACATATCCTCATTTTTTTTAACAAATAAGCATATACTATGAGAATTATTCTATCTTTGCTTTTGTCCTTTATAAAACACAATTACATAATTACACTGTACCACAATGGCATAAAAATGCTATCATTTTCATGTAGTAGGATTTTATATCCATCTCTTACCAGAGCAAGAAAAAAAAAAATGTGGTCTTTGTTTTTGTTACAGGTACCCAAGTAGCCCATAAAGGTACTGATGATGGTGCTGAGGGAATTCATGGGATGTTAGGACCCAGTTTTTTCTTCTTTGTCCTTGATACCAGCGTCAGAATAAGTCAACAAGATTTTAATATTCAAAAAGCAGGGTAAGAATTGAAAACTGAACTATCTGTCTATTTCCTATAAAAATTGAAACAATTTTTAAACAAATATTTTTTCTTTTGATTAAATATTATATGGAATGAAAGGTGGTTTCTTAAAGACCCATTATAGCACGACAATGCCTTAGAAACATGTATTGCTTTTTAATCTATAGAGTATGACATACTTCATCGTGTAGCAAAAGTCTGCATTCCTAGTGGTCCTATTTGACATGATTTTCCCTTTAATACAAATTTTTCAGGTCTTTGAGGTTAAGTTAGACAAGTCACACAGTGAAACAGGCAGTCATGTAAACAGATTTTTGTGTTGATTTTGTGGAAAACTGTAAAATAAAGTGCAGCATCCACTAGCATGAGAGCAGCAGTATGAATTTGAAAGATGCAAGACCCTAAAGTACATGATAAGGAGATTTTCAGAAGAATCTGAAATTTTATGTTAAGCTGCATGAGCAGATGTGGAGGGAGTCAAAGGACCACTAGAATGACCTACAAACATAAGCAAGGAAGAACACATCTTTATTACCTGCCTTTCCACCTTCATTACTTAAATTAGTTCAGGCAGTGCTTCATTTTGCTCAAAAAAGCCTTTATCCTGAGCTTAACAACACTCTTTACAAAAAGTGAGAAATACAGTCAAATCAGACTGAAATGCAATAATGTCTCTACATAACCAAACCAAAGAACGTAATCATCTGTAAAGAAATCAAATCCAAGAACTATCTATTTCCTCCACAGATACAAGCTCTAAGCATATTTTTATCACTGACAATATGTGAGCACTTCAGCATGTCCTGCAGATTGGGAAATATTAAGAAGCAATTTGCTCATAATGGAAGTGAATGCAAATCAATCTGCTTGAGTAAAATGACTTTGTAGAGATGGGGTGGGAGAGGCTTTACCTTCATCTAGGAAAAAAAAGAGATGTGGAGCCGTAATTGTCTACTTTGCCTCAGACTGCTCGAGTTTGCAGTTCAGAAGGGGTGGCACTGCATCCCACACTGCCTCTCCCGCAATCTGTTCGTGCAAGGACCGTCCATCTGCTGGGTTTAAACAGACCTCCAGTTGCTTATGTGTTTGTTCACAGATGTAGGTAGGAGGTTTGACTGCAGGTTTCTAAAACTTGAATCCAAGATTATGAGACACATTTGCAAACATACTTGCATATAGCAGAATCTTATGTGTTTGCTGGAAATGCTCTATTGTTTGGTTTGCAAATCAGTTCCATTTAAATTGAAACATGGCATTGATACTTGCTCATGTAAAATTAAATTTGCACAATATCACTTCAATTTAGTCAAGAACTGTAAAATATACAATGTCAGAAAATATGAAAGACAGCTTTCATGAAATTATTATATATGAAATAGAAATTATTTGACAAGAGAAAGATCTGCAAGAAGAGTTCTTTTCAAAGAGAATAGGTTCTCAAACTATGGAAAGTATAGGACTTGAAAATAAAATCATAATATCAGTTGACTCCAAGGGTCCTCTACAAGTAAATCAATTGCTATATTTTTAACAATGGACTGAAATTATCTCTTTATAAGAAAATTACAGATTACTGCAAAAGTTTGATTGCAACTGAAAGTGCTTTCTAATTCTTTCAGTCTTTTGTCAGGAATGTCTCTTTCTCCTGAAAGCAAGTTCTTGATATTGGAAAGTAAGTGTGGAATACGACAGAAATGGTGAAGAACAAAATGTACCAACACATGACTATCCTGTTTTGATGGGAAGAATCTTTGTAGGAAGATGTTACTATGATATTTAATAAAATTTTAAGTGGGACTTTCTTCCTGCTCTACCAGCTGCAATAGATCATTAGGTTACGTTTCACAAATAAGATTTGGGTTCACTTGCAAGCAGAACTTGATGGGACAAGGATAATGCTATTATTATCTCTGGGTTTTATGGTTCATTTTTTGACACCTTCTATGAACACAATTTGGTTTGGGAAAGACGTACTTGATCAGTGAATCACAAGTGATATGTATATATATGAAGATGATTTCATTTACATCCTAAACATATTTCAATGTGTGCCTAAGGGAAAAAATCCTTATTATAGAATGAAAGAGCAGATTCTCAGTTCTCTGTGTAGTTTTTCAACATATCCAGAGCGATTCAACTGCTGAGCTGCAGCATAAGTCCAACCTACCCAACATCCCTAGAGCGCAGTTATGTACCCAGATGCTGTTCTGTAAGATGATCAAAACACAACTGAGAAACAATTTCTCAAACTACCTCTGTCTCTTCATTGATAGATATCTTGGGGAAAATCCTGGGAGTGGGCTACTGATATTTCTTAGAATTAAAGAATGGTTTGGGTTGGGGAGGACATTTAGAAGTCATCTAGTCCAAACCCCTTGCAACAAGCAGAGACATCTTCAACTCAGTGAGGTAGCTCAGGGCCCTGTCCAACCTGCCCTTGAATGTTTCCAGGGATGGGCCTCTATCATCCAGTCTGAACCTACACTCTCTTAGTTCAAAACCATTACCCCTTGTCCTATCACAACAGGCCCTACTATAAAGTCTTTCCCCATCTTTCATATAGGTTCCCTTTAGATACTGGAAGGCTGCAGTAAGGTCTCCCTGGAATCTTCTCTTCTCTAACCTGAACGCCAACTTTCTCAGACTTTTCTCGTAGGAGAGCTATTCCATAATTCTGATCACTTTTGTAACCCTCCTCCAGACCCACTCCGTTGGGCCGGATCTTTCCTGTGCTGAGGACCCTAGAGGTGGATCCAATACTCCAGATGGGGTCTCAAAACAACAGAGCAGAGGAGGAGAATCGTCTCCCTCAACCTGCTGACCATGCTTCTTTTTATGCAGCCCAGGATATAGTTTGCTTTCTGGGTTGTTAGGGCATGCTGTCAGCTCAGGTCCAGCTTTTCATCCAACAGCACCCCCAAGTCTTTCTTGGCAGGGCTGCTCTCCATCTCTTTATCCCCTCGCCTCTATTGATACCGGGGTTGCCCTGATGTAGGTGCAGCACCTTGCACTTGGCCTTGATGAACCTCATGATATTCACAAGTACAAAACACAAGTGTATTGCCCTTAACAAATTACTAGAACCTGATTCCAAATAGATTTGCAACTTAGAATGTTATATGTTATCAATTTAATTTTACTAGTGCCTGGTTTCAAAGATCTAAATTTGCTTTTACAAGAAAAACTGACACAATCAGAGCAGAGTAGCTACATAAACAAAAGTTATGTTGTTGAAACATTAAAATTGTTCAGTAAAACCAACCTACCCAAGTTAGAGTCAGTAGAATTATGGTTTACATTCAGTAGTCAGACCTCATAGACCTGTTTGCAAGTGTAGAACTGATCCGCGCTGGCAAAGGCAAAAAATGAATATGTTTGACGCATTTTTGACCCTTCAGTTGACTGGATCCATGAACACTCCCTGAGGCACTGACTGTGCATGAGCACTTGGCAGTTTCTGGACCCTGAAAAAAGGTTTTTTGCAAAAATGCTGATGAATATTTTCCTAGCTTCCTTCTAGCTATTAAATACCATATAATACTTTGTATTATTTTAAGCCCAAGAAAATTGAAAATGGTGTAGGGGAGATAATTTTTAATATTTTAATGATTTAATAGTTTTGCTTTTGACCAGCTTGAAGAATGCTTAGAATTTTTCAGGGAACATTGAATGTGAACTGGAGAGTTCTGCATCTACAGGGAAATAAAACATCACAAAAAAAATATCCTATTTAAGATGCAGCTGAGATGTTCACTGTAGAGGGGAACAGCTGTGTAGAACACTTACTATGCAGTAAATTCTAAGCCTAGCACTCCAACTTTCCTGTGTAGATAACCCCCAAAACCATTCAGGCAGGTCAGTGAAGTGACTGCCTTTATTGCCATTAACATGAATTACAGCTGTTTACAATTGCTGCAGTCTAAATGGAGAAAGCAAACATTAACAACTTTAAAAGATGATCCCAATATGAAATCAGTAGCTGCAAAAATTATATTTGAAGTTCAATATCTGTCATGTATTCTAAGTTCCCAGTTCAAACATGTTTAACCTGAAACGAAAAAGCTTTTTCCATCTGCCAACGCTGCATATTCAATTTTAAATTTGTAGAGTGAGTCTTCTTTTTGGTTCCAACATCACTTACAGTGCAGTTTCAACAAAAGAAATTCTCCTTACATTTCTGTTCATGACATGTGAATCAGAATACTGCTTCTCTGTGTGTTCGTGACTAAAAAAAAAGTGTATCATTGTTTAAGTAAACAGACATGGCTTTTATCTCTTGCAAGAGATAATCACTTGCTGAAAATAGTAATTTTTTAAGGACAGAGCTTCTTAAATGATTAGCTTGTTGTAAATTACTGTGACAAATAGTATTTCAACTCATCTCTGTCAATATCAACCTCTAGATCCCACTCATATACAATTGTTGAAAGTAAAAATCATTTTCCATTTATTTGAGTTCATTGAGAAAAGTTTCCTCAAAATGAAGCAATTCAACTTTTAGGTTTCAGATTCAGAAAATCAATATTGGTGCTAAGTGTTCCAGCTTGTGTTACAGAAGATATAAGACAATTTATAATTGGTTTTGAAAATCAGAAAAATTAGGCTCTTTCATAATTTTTTTCTTCTTTAAGGAAAAAACCTGTTCCTCACAGCAGGGAAGAAGATAAAATGTAGATGAAGTATCCTGATTTTTTTATCATATGCTGTCTTAAAGGCATGAACAGTAGAGGTCATCCTGTCATGAGGAAGATTGGAGATGACTGTGAGGTGAGTAGAATAATAGAAAAAGAAGTAGAATGTATACACTGACTTGCTGATGTCACCCTGTTGTCTTCTTTATTTTCCTCTTGGTTTCAGAGCAACGGAAAAGGCCAACACTTCATAGGGTTTCATTTTTCTCCCATCTAATTGACAGTAACAGAAGAGTCTGAAGAAGTGACTGGAAAACAATATCCTGAAAAGAAGCAAGACAAAACTGACAGAAAGAAAGTACCTTTCATCAGGTCAGACTTCAAGATTACATATTTTCAGTTTCATGGCCAAAGAGTGAAAGTCAGGCTATAGTAGTGTCTAGCTGTAATAAGCACAAATGAGTAAAAGCAGCATTTACAGTGGTGAAAGCAGCTTTATTTTCTATCTGAACAACATATGCTGACATAGCCATTACCTTTCCCCTGTACATACTAAGGAAAGGTGCTGATAACATCAGAGACAGACCGACTGTGTGAGCTGATTATGAAAGGAAAGTAATGGTAAAACGTGCTGCCAACTCATATTAGGCAAAAAAGATAATGCCCTCTGCTGAGTGACAGGCAGGGAAGCTATCAGTATCAGACCAGCTAAATTGCCAGAGTTGTCGGTGGATTTTGTATAAACCTGCATGGCTGATTGCCAAGAACATGTTACACTGGACAGAGGAGTAGAAGGAACAGAAAACTGTTTGTCTGCATATAGAAGGTGTAAAAGGAGAGGAAATTTCCTCCTTTTTTTTTTAATTTTAAGAATTATTTTGGATGGAGAGAAGCAGAAATTAAAGAAAACAATACAGCAAATCCCACTTCTGCTGTCATGACTAGAAAAATGTACCAGAACATTCAATGTGAATATTTTTTGAAATGTAAAGGAACAAGTCAAAACTGATCTTATTGTACTCTTGCTGTACAGTTTTTTCACAATTATTGTAAGTAATGATTTTTTTAGCTAGGAAGCTTGAAAAAAAAACAAATTTTAATTGGTTTTTTATAGCATTGGCTGGAAGTGAATTTGAAACTTTTGAGACTGTGTAATGAAACCAAAAATCTGAGGCTGTTATGGTCCTGTATCCTAAACCCCAAATAATGTGTGGGTTGTATGAATGCATCTTGGTTAAAGCTGCCAATCTCTGTTTGCATTTGAGTATCAAATATTTATAAGTGCTACAATCTACAGCCCAAATACTCTTTGCTGACATAATTTTCTGCATAACTTAAAATACATTATATTTGATAGGCATAAATTTCTCACAGACATTTTAAGAAAATATAATGCATATAATTGTTATAATTAAGGATGGCATGATTCAATATGAATTATTAAATCAGAAGTGCTAGTCATTGATGATATAAAGGGTGCATTGTAACTAAGAAACTAGAACTTTGGTGACTGTAGAGGTTTCTTGCTTCTTGACCTACAGTTTGCTAACCACTGCCTAAAACAGATTATTGTCATCTAACAGACATGCAGAATTGAGAAAGAAAGGGGTCATGGCATCGACTTTGATGTTTTCTAACTGCTTTAGGGGAAGTTTGTTAGGAAAGATTGCGTATAGTATCATTGAGTTTGTTTTCCCCTCACAAAATGATTATATTTTTATGAGGCTGCATTTAGGAATGGATAGTATGAAAGATATTCACATTTCTGTACCAACTTTCTAGTGTTTTCTGCCTTTGATGTTTTTGGTAGGAATTGAGTCACTTCACGGGGTGAGAAGGGGTGGGCAATAGGTTCCTCATTTTCATATTTGTTTTGTTACTATTAAGCAGATCTGTAATGGCTTCAGGCAAACAATCTGTTTCTAAAATTATTGCTACTTTAAGTTAAAAATTAATAGTTATTTATATTTTATTTATAAGTGATTACTTCTCTGGGGATATGTATGGTTTGGACTTATTATAATTTGTTATGTATTTCTCTGGCATGATAAAGCATATCAAACAAACAATAGAAATGCTCAGATGTTAAATGGGTTCATAGACTTGGTTATTAATGCTGAAACTGTTATTCTCTATGGTAATTAGGTATGTTCATTAGTATTTGAAATGGGGTAGTAGAATATGCAGGTAATATTTGGGTAATTTTCTTTTCTGGAAAACTCTCAAGGAAAAGTAAAACATATTTTTGTATAAATTGCATATTTTAAAGTTACTTTAATTTCAATTTTTTTAAGGAGAATAAAATGAGCTGGCTATAAAGAAAATTTTTTACTTTTTTTTAGTAGCTAAGTGAAAACTACTCAATTGTGACTTATAGGAAACAGTTGATCCAGTGGTTATTTTTATTTTAAGTTTTTTAGTAAAGATTGCCTACTAATTTCTCCTTTAAAGAATAGATTTAGTGAGATTTCATAGATAGCAATAAGAAATCTGAATCTGTCCTTTTAATTGTGACGAGTTCTTAAATTATAGAGGTTAAATACAGACTAGGAGCTCCTGAAAGAGAGGAGGAGGAGTTACATCTGCACTTCTCAGCTTGCTGACATCTCACTGTCTTATACTTCACTCTCTTCACTCTCTTAAGGGGCCTGCAACAAGTACTGGAGCACAAGGTCCCATGTAAACCAGCTGTTGATAAACATTATTAAAATAACCCCATGAAATTTGCTCTTCATTTCTTGTCTCTAATATTCTCAGATATTTTATGTAAAGTGGAGAGTAGAAATAATGATTTTAAAGATGTATGATGTTAGTGCTCTGCTGACCACATTTTGATACATAAAACTTGGTTACTTTGAAAAATAGTCTTTTTCTTTGATGATGTACACTAAGTACATGCATATTCTAAAGGCAGGAGTACACTTAAGAATATCCAGGTTACTCAGGATCCAGACAGGTTTAATTTCTGTCTTTCAGAGTTCACAGGGGGTTTTTTTGTGAGATTTGGAGATTAAGAAAAAAATGCAACATCATAGTTTATTTCACAGGCTTTGGTGATAGACAAGCACTAAAATTTGGAGGATGTCTCACTTCTGTTAAGTGGAAAAAAACTGAAAGCAAACATATCACTGCTTTTTCCCATGGTAGTCTTCTTGCCACTGTTACTCTATTATTACTAGCAAATGCTTTGTGAACGTGGTAGAAATCTACACTCAAAAAAGAGCCAAACATAAGCAAGAAATTTTAAGAATTGAGTTCCAAAAGTTTTGAAAGTCCTTCTCAATAGGAATCTCATTATCACAATCAACTTCATTGGAAAACTGGACTAAAAACAGTTGGTTTTACAGCTTGCAAGTAGATCAGGATACAAACATAACTGAAGTACAAACATTACAGAAGTACTTGCTTCAGATTCTGTTTCCCAATAGAAACCTTCTCACTGCATCCAACTCTCCCCAGTGGCTGAGGTGATGGAAGCAGGAGAACCCACTCAGAGCTCAAGCAAGGACATCTGCCCTGTGCTCACTACTTCGCTACATGATGGGAGGAGTGGCAGATCAGGGGCACACTGTGTATTACAAAAGAAAGAAAAATCAGGCCTGGGAATGCTTTAGAAGTGCATTGACCATCACAGTCGACTATGCAGAACTGCAGTAATGACCAGGGACACAGTAGTTTCATTCTTTTGTTTCTGGTCATAATCTTAGACTGAAAACTTGGCAATGTTTTTTCCTGTGTATAGTGACAAGTGAAAAAGAAATCCATTATAGTGAGTTGTTTCTAACCATTGAGCTAGACAGCTCTGACTCATTCTGTTCTCATACCTAATGTGCGTACACCCACCATGTATTGGCTGAGCACAGCCATAACCTTGCAGTCACGACAGTCATGCCTTTAACCCATTTTTACTACATTTACTGCCTTGATATTAAAATGTCAAAAGAACATAATAATGACTACTAAACAACTTCGGCATAAATTAGACACACTCTATAATCACATAGAGCAGACTATGGCTATTTTTTGGAGCATGTAGAGTGACCCTTTGTGTCTCTCAGTACTTTTTCACTCCATCATCAGGGACTGGTTACATTTACAGTTTCAAGTAGTATCTACTAGGATAAAATATAACTTTAGATATGTTTAAATGTATCTGGCCATGTTGAGCATTATTGAGTACAGACAGACCTCATTTTAGTGACTTCTTTCAGTGCTTTGCAAACTTAGGGTCATATCATAGTCTTAATGAAATAAATGAGAAGAACTGGTTTGTGTTTTTTTTAAGAAATATAGATGTAAACTTCATATTTAAACTCTATAGTAAACAAGTGTGATTTTAGAATTCTGCATTACTAAGATCACGGAACCATATATATGCATTTATACACAGTTATCTCTATAAGAATTTTTTGTACCTATATCTTTGCTGTATATGGGTGTCACATATATGTATATGTGTCACATACATATGCATAGATGTGGAGGGGGGAGTGTGTAACTATATAAATATTAATATACATATTTAATTTTATATATATATATAAATATAATGGTCATTTTTTCCCCATTCTAAAAAGGAGACTTACCAGACTGGAATGCCAAACATATATTCATCAGCAGAATTAAGATTTGTTAGATTTTTAAAAGATAATATTTTTCAGCCTTGAGAATTTAAATGGTCTGTTTATGATTTGCTTTCAAATATCTGCTTTCAAATATCTGTTTGCTGTTAAAACATCTGGTAAAGGTATAATTGAACTTTGCTCTGTAACATCATTCCATCCTTGAAGTACTTGAAAGGACTATATTAGGTGACCTCAGACCACAGAACAATTATGTTTGTAGTTTCAGTATTTCAGCCTTGAATGTAAGATTCACTAACTGTGTTGTTTCAATGTTATTGCTATGGAGTAAAAATAATCTGAAATTTAACAGGGATTGAATTTGTTTCATATGGCATTTTGTGCTTATATGGTATAAATGAAATGGTATTTTATTTACAAATAAATATTTATGATCCAAACATTATCTTGTCACAAGCCAGATTCTACTGACTTTTCTCAGGCCAAATAAACCTTTACAAGTAACTCAAGTGACCTAAACTCTATATTCACAAAGTAGTACACCATTTCATTGGCACAGGCTTTTTTTATGTGAGTTGTAGAACAGTGATGGATGATGAAAAGTCCCTTTATCTTCATAATCTTCCTCTGAAGTTCAACTTTTCCATTGAATTCTTTCTCCATGTCTGTGAAGAACTTCATCATCCTGTCTTTCTGTAAGCTTATCACCTAGACACTGTGCCTAGTTTCTTATGTCCAGGTTGTGTCCAAGTCTTGCAGATTTTTTCTGCATAATTCATCTAACAGGTGATATCATCCTTCTCTCCATCTAAAACTTTTCAAAACAAGTTTATCTTGTACTTAAGTGACCGAAAGATCTTTTTTACTCTTTGCCCCTCACAACATATTTTTTACTGATTTTCCCAGAATGCTGTAGTGTGGATATTTTTATTTATGTATTACTGCAAGCACATGACCCCTCTTCTCAGCCTCCTAAATTTCTCACTTCTTTGCTACCTCAGACGTTACTTGCTTTTGTTTTCAAGATTTATACATCCTTTCTTTACCTTGAACATTACTACTTCTTCCAGATTGAGATCCTGAGAGGCTGACTCCTATGTCCATGCAACCCACAGTAACATCCTCTGTCACTTTTTTCTTTCATTTTCTGCTTTCTCTTACAGTGCCCTTCATGCTTTAGAAGAGCTCGTGTAAGTACCATATAACCTTTCTCTCATCCCTGAATAGAACTTACCATGGATGAGAGGTTTGAAGAAACTGTTGACAACAGAGATGCTACAGAGTGCTCTGCCCTACTGCTTACCATGTAGAATACTGTTGTTTAACTGTACCTTTGTCTTCCCTTGTCAGTATCCTTGAGTTTCTTCTCATAAACCAGAAGCAGACACTGTCTTTTTGTTTTGTGTGCAGCACCCAGTAGAGATTATTAATCTTTAACTGAAATTCCAGGGATCTGCAGTATTAGAAAAAATAAATGATAAAAAATATTTTTTTGAAAGTAACAGGAAAATTAACTCCTGACATTTGTATAGCAAACAACAGTTTGCTGAGATGCATTAGGAATCACACAGCTGCCGAGTTTGCTTGGGAATTCTGAGCTGCTTTATTATTTTCAAATTTACTCCTGAAGATAAATGGGTAGATGCTGGGTTTTGAGCCACAAATAAAAAGTATCTTTTATGTGCCTGACTTTCCCAGTTCATTGTAAGATCCTTACAGGGGTCTATTTGTCGAATTTACATTTCACAAGCTAATTTCTTAAAAAAGGAATCTTATAAATTTACCTCCTATAACAGTTTATCAGTTTGTTCTTCTAAATATTTGGGACCACCATATGCATTCCTGCAACTATAAAAGCTAATGTTTAGAAGTGTGAGTCTCAAATTATATAATATCATCATCTTTGATTTCTTATACAAATAAGCCTAAAAACTATACAATTTTCCTTTTAAACTGTGTTACTGAATAATCAAACAAGTGTTTCTTATACCATTGCATTTTTTTCCTTACTTTTTCTTTTTTTTTGATTATTAGAAGGGCCTTTTAATGTCTTGTGGTCACATAAATTGCAGGAATAGTCATAGCATATGCTACAAAATAGTTAAATCTGGCACCTCAGCCCTGGCTTTCTTTCCCAGTCCTTCCTTTAGCTTTACACTTCTGAAATTCTAATTTTCCTTTATTATTAATGTTTGGCTCTGTACCTTAATGTGTGTTCATTGCCTCCTCATTCTGCAGACCTGAAAGAGACCCTTATGGAGTCTCTGTTACTCCTGCACCATTACCGTAAACGTGTTTTACCCAGAGATGAACTGTACTTGCGTTCCCAGGAAGTGAGACTGCATGAGCTGCACCTAAATGAGGGCTACTGCACTTCCATATGGGTCCACTGGTTCCTCAGTGCACTGGCTTGTAGTTAGGATTTTCAAAATCTGTTTTTCTTTTGATGTCCAAGAGATTAAAGTGATTTTATAACTTTAACTGTACTGGGGTAATCTGAAATAGCAAAACAAAACCAGAGTGAGACAATGACAGAGGCAAGGGTTTTAGAGAGAAGTGAAACAACTTATATTGTGGTTGGAGCTGAGAATATAAATAAGCCTTCAAACATCATCTGAAGGAGAAGCAGCAAACTGCAAACCAGCAATGAAAGGAGGAGTTCCAAAGTACTTTGGCTTTATCAGTGGGTGTAACACAGATTATATATTTGAAATGAACCTTTATGTTTTTTCCTTTCATTATGCTGTCTCAAAGACCTGCTTGAAATGTCATGTGGAAACAGGACTGTTAGGGAGGAGGTAATGTTTTTTTGCTGCAATTTCTTCACTCATCTACAATGGTGTTTAGTGACTGCTGTGCTGAACAGGATTCATCTTCTTCTCATTACCCCTTCTCAGATCTGGTTTGTATTCTCAGGTCCTCTCATTCCATCACAGCTAAGGACAGATAAGGAAAGATAAGACAACAAGAAAGAAGAAATGCTGACAGCAGTTGCCTGATCCAACAATTTCTCAGCTCGCAATGGTATAAGTAGTATAGATAACAGAGCTTTTTTCAGACGGGCAGAGAAATGAGAAGGACAAGACCTGAATCAGGAAGGGATGCTCTTCAAGGAACACAACAAAATGAGCAAAAAGAGGCTGAAAGAAAAAATAATTTTATTGGAGAGACGAAGAGGGGAGAAGAAAAACACAATAGTAAAGGATCTTGAGATGACTCAGACTGAACAGAAGAAAATTTAACTGAAGGAAAAAATTTGTAAAGAAACAAGCTGATGAAAAGAGGAAAAAGAGAGAAGAGTGTCTTACTTTCAGCATTTTTTCCTCTAACTTTAAAAAAAAATCCTGTTTCTGTTGCATATTTAGGCCATATATTTCTTTCTAATGGCAGCAAAATTAACATTACTGGTCTGGACAGGCTTTCAGCAGTTACTGATGTTTCGAATCAAATATCTACATTGTAAATCTGATAAGAATATCTATTAATGGTAGTGGTAGACATTTGGGAATTTCAGTGCATTTCATTTGTTTTAAAGTACATGATATACTAGTATTTGCTTAAGTCTCAAAATATTGACAAGATCCAAGTAGAATCGTTTTCCTATCAAAACTATTTTGCCTTTACTCAGCCAGTTATTAGGTAGTTGATGAATATGGGGTCCCATAAGTTGCAATATCGGCAAGGATTGCTCTGACAGAAACATATAAGCATTTGCATCCAAGCAGGGAATCTGATATACCCAAATGACTGGAATAGATTTACAGTGAGTAGGTAGCCTGCAAGTGCTCTGTACAGCACACATATCCCAAGCTTGCTGAACACAGTATGCACGCTTTAGAACTCATCTGTGAATAAGCTGTGGTCATTTCTTGGGAGAATATGGAAATCCAGCAGCCTTCATAGAGCTGTAGCCCAGGATGCTTTATATTTAGAAGTTTGAACTGCTGCTGCCTTCTTTTGTTTTCTTCCCATACAGAATTTCCAGAGTGAACATACCTAAGGAAACCTGTAAGTATTCATCTACATACAAACCTCTCCAGGGGTATATATTTAGTTCTACATATGGAGATCTGGAATTACAGAGCAAATTGTAATCGAATGACAGAATTCATGTTATAGCATTCATCCATGTGATAGCATTTACATTCATTTGAGAGAGACTTTTTGATCCTGCATTTAACATGAAAACTGTTGATACAAAAAGACAAGAGAACTGTGGCTTAAAAATATTTGACTTAACACATCTCTCTTTCCTGCTTTCTGCTTTGTTTCTCTCTTGCCTTCTACAAAACCTTCTCCGTATCCAGCTTAAATCTAGAAATTGGAAAATATATCAAGATAACTGGATTGTTGTACTGAAGTGAAGCTGTAATTCTGTAGCACACATCTGAGGATTGTCTGAGGAGTATTTTAATGTTTGTTTCAAATATGGTTTGGGGTTTTTTTAAAGACATTTAAACAGAAAGGTAGCGTTCCACACAACTGTAATGTACTTACCATGTGCAACAATATACTCTCAGCTCATAAGAGCAGTCATAAAAGATTCTATAGCTGAAAAAAACCCCCAGCATTTAACATTTTACTTCAACCTAATAGCAATTCTTCGAGCCCTCTACTCTTAAATTCCTTCGCTAAGTTTTTCACTGTGTAAAAATTACAGACTCAGATGTGGCTTAAATTTCACCTTTCTGTTTGATTAAACATACCCAACTATGGCAAGAAATCATGTCAAAGAGATGAACATCTTGACACAGGAACAATTTGGTGCAAAATTACTTTCTTGGTAAAGCACCTGTAAGTACAGGATTTGCAGATCAAGAGCTCTCCTTATTTTGTGCACTTAAATATTTTGCTGCAAATGCGTGTGCCAATTTTTTCCCTTGCAGGGCATTTTCCTTCCTATTCCCATTTGATATGAATTAAGCTGACATTTATTTGCATATAACCTTGTGCACCCTGTTCTTTGTGTTGTAGCAAGTGAAAACTGAGGTGTGGAAAAACATCCATCAGAAAATATTGCTTTTTTTCTTCATGTCTCTAATCTGCTTTATACCTACAAAGTCTGTAAATTCTTTTGCTGTAAAGAAAAGTAGTATGATGTTGATAGCTCAGTTCAACAACACTATCAATAAGACTCCAGGCTAAAAAAATGTCTGAGTACTACAGATTTTGGGTTTAATTTCTACTCCCATTTAGTTTCCAAATAGCCCATCTTTTTACCTGTTTAATATTTATTTCTCTGATGTCTAGACAATTTCTCTTATACTTCAAGCCCTACTATGTTCTATGACAAGGCCTTCCTAACAAGACCCTGAGGAAAAATACCCTGAAGCTGAAATTACAGAGTCTCAGTTGTGCTTGCTGTTGTACATAAGTTGTCTGACAGAATAGCTCATTGTGGGGAAAATGCTGATTTAACAGAATTTAAATTATTAACATTAACTGAATGAAAATCTACTTCTTTAAGAGACTTACCTCTCTGAACTCCCATTTCCTCATAACCTGACTATCAGGTGGAGGTTTGATAGTCATTTCCAAGTTACATTGACACCAATTTTCCTTCCTTTTAGATCCTAATTGGGAACTAGAGATCTCAAAGCTTCTGAGCATCATATTTACCACCTGATTAATTGTATCAGTTGACTGCCTGGAGGCCTTAAGCCTTCCTTGGTTAATTAGAAAACTTGATAACTAATCCTCTTTATTGCTGGCTCAAGAGCTTACTGATAAACCAAGGGAACCAATCAGCCTGGATGCCTATAACCTCATTTTGGTTCCAAAATTTCCCAGCTTTTATGAACTTCTTTCCCATGGAAAGTATGACTTCTCATCTATCTCGGTTTGAGACAATTCGGAGGGGTGGAGACCTCAGACAGAAGTCTCCTCCCTTGGATTCAATACACCTGGATTCTCCAATATATAGAGAGAGACCAAATACGCCCAGATGTAACCAAAAAAAAATAACTCTTTACCAAGAATAAATGTTAATAACAATACTGATAGAACTGCATTAAACCAAATGTTGAGGAGAAACATCCCAAGCCTGCCCACCCAACCAAATCAAGATGGTGGAAAAAACACACGTGGCCACAGAGACAAGATAGTGTTCATATAGTTCCACATAGTTCAGTTCCGCCACACCTGGAACACCTGGCAGGAACAGTTAGAGGGTCAGTGCTGGAGTGAGGCTGTTGTGCTGGTATAGGCAGCTGGAGCAGGGTTATGGACCCCCCAGGTAATTGGAAGGACCCTCAAGACACCTGTTTGATCCAGTGATGAGACTTGGTTGCTGCAATTTCAATGTTCATTGGTGGAAGTGGTGGTTCCAGTCCAGATCTGTCAAAGTGGTAGTGGAAGCCACAAGTGGTGAAGGAAACCCCAAACTCAGTTATATCCACTCAGGTCCAGGTGGGACCACCTCCAGTATGTCCCCAGGGCAGAGAGTTTTACACTGGATGATGTAATACTGTGAGTCACAGATATTTTGGGAGTCTTTGACACTTTCTAAGATGTTGCAGCTGAGTCCATTATGGCTCATTATGGTTCATCAATAAAAGATGAACACCTGCAGGCTAGGAGTGAATGTTCTGGGGAGTTATCACAGCTGTGTCATCCATGTAAGGAAAAAGAAAGACTACCCTACCTTGTAGAGTTTGCCTCTTTCCTTATCTTGTTTAATGCCCGGCTTGTAGCCTAATGTGTCAGATGTGCACACCTTCAGCCTCCAGCCTGGAGGGCCACTCTACACATTGTTAGCAAAGTACACTAATGATCGAGCCATCAGGGCCAATAGTCCAGTCTCTTACAGCACCTGGGTGGTCACTGCAGGTGGTCAAATGTTTAAGTCATTAATTGTAGCAGCAACTAGACAGACAACATTGGCCACCTGGATGATAAAAGAAGAAAATACTAAAGCAAAAATATTGTGGTCTTGAGGTAGCCAGAGCTAAGATTAGTGTGTGTTTGAAAAGAATCACAACATCAAGCTGGAAAGCTGCTTGAGGCATGATTGTGACGGAAGGGAGTCACGTGTGTGTGTTTGGTATGTGTGGGGAGAAGAACATCTGGCCTGGCTTGATAGCTCGAACCCAGAGAGTCTGTACAAAGATATAGGGTAATAAAATTACGAGTTCTGCCTGGACAGTCTGTCTCCGTGTGGATGCATTCGCCAAAATTAATCTCTAGAGCAGTTCAGTCTCTTTAAAGACGGCAAAACACCGAAAAGCCAAATAGGCATATTTAGAGAAAAAAGAAAAGAAAAGGTGAATACCAGAATTTTTGTGTAACCCAGGACATCATCCAAAGAAGATGAGTGACACATAAGAAGAAAATTTACATTGTTTTACAATTACAGGATTTAGAAAATAATTTATAAAATACAAATTTTGTGCAGTCTTAAGTCATTTGGCATTTGTGCAAGGTGATCTGTCTGATACTGTACCCCTTCTTTATTGTGCAGTCACAAATACTAATTTTTAATAGCCTATACAAGTAATAAAATTTCTCTTTACAACTATATGATGAAAATTATTTCTCTTTGCCTGGCTTTTGGTGGGATTCCACTTGGTTTGCATATCAGCTTTTAACAGACATTTAAAAAGGCAGATATTAAAGCTATCATAATAATTTAATAAAATCTCTAGGTTTCAATCCCATGTTCTGAAGTTCTGAAAATTTAAGAGGTGTGCTTTTCTCACCTTTTGGCTAAAATGGAAAAGAGCCTTCTGGAGACCCAGGTGGAGAGAAGTCTAGAGGGGCAAGAGATTGTGCCAATACTTCCTGGCAACTGAAGGCAAATCAATGGAAGGGACAGTCTTTGAGTGCACATTAGTTAATGTGGTAGTGTGCGGGTTTGTTAAAATTCAGTCTAAGTCAGGGTTGTAATGCTGCAGTATCTAACTGCAGATTCTCTTGGACAGCTGAGTGAGGATGCATGGACCAGCAAAGGAAAGGCACAGCACATGGTTACTTCAGGGACAAAGATTTCTTTAGGATGCTGCATGCCAGTACTTTCTCCATTAACACCACATATATGTTTTGCACAGGGATAAGCAGCAATGACCTGTCATAAATAAAGTTATAAGACTGTGAGCTGAAACTTGTCAAGTTGCAGCAGCAGAGGGTAACAGTCTCCCCAAGGAGATGCTCTCATTTAGGCTCATGTTGATCAGGTGTACTCTGAATTCTGAGTTTAATTTCATAATTTGCATGCAATTCAGATGATCAGACCCTCTTGTCCTTATTTTGGTCTCCCCTCAGACTGAAAGTGAGATATTTAACGTCATCTAATCTAGACAATAAACTGCAAAGAATACTCAGAAATAACAGCTAAGACATAATGCTAGTAACAGGAACCTCTCAACCAAGTCTATTGATTGGCTATGTTAACATGCATCCTCCAGCTTGGGGAAAAAGAAAGTATAATACCACAAAACACTTGTGATTTAAATACTTACACCATAGCTGGCTTATGAATGCTGTTTCACACTTACTTCAATGCAAATAACTAAATTGCTTCCCTTGCCTATCTTTCCTCTCCACAGACTGAAATCCTCTGAGCAGAGATGCAACAATTCATAGACCATTTCTGAAGCTCCATGGTTTGAGAAGTATCTCATGTCCCCTCTCATTCTTTATTGGGAGATCTGTCTAGTCAAATGTAACCTGAGATATGTCAGAGGAAAATGAAATCCTAGAAACACAGGAGATCAAGTAAATAACAGTGTTGAACAGACATCTATCTGTTTCAGAGATAGAAACTCTGAAAATAGGCCCAGTTAAAAGAAACAATAGATCTTAACTTGGCCATTGAACCTAGACATTTTCTAAGCAAAACTGTTTGAGGAACACAACTTCTTGGAATGGTTTTTGTTTTTTGAAGGCTCAAGTTTGAAAGCTAGTTAGGTTTTATCAACAAAAGAGACCATGATGTCATAGAAATAGTCCTGTGACTTTAAAAATAACTTTTGTGAGCATAGCACTGATTTTCTATAAGCTGTTTAGCCCCATATTTCTACTTGCAAGGGTCACTTAGACTCTCAAATCTATTTTTCCCCAGAAAAATGAATATTTATTGATACAACCCTATATTTCTAAATTTGTTGCTGGAACATCAAAGTATTCCTAATGAGATTTTAAGTAACTACTCCCATAACACAAACTTTAATGTATATGTCAAATTGCCTAAGTATAAAACCAGTGTTCTAAGCAAAACCAAGCAATTTTTTCCTCTTCAGTTCCTAAAGGAAGATTGTAGTGAAGTGTAGCAACATAATGCAGATGCCCAAAACTACTTCCAAGACTTTTACAGTAATGTACCTTTACTGTGCAGGAAGAAGTCAGCTCCTTTGTACTTCGGATAAATTAAGGAATGTATGCTTTTCTACATGAAATTAATCCAAGTCTTCACAAGTACTAATAGGAAGATGTTAATGATGTAGTTTCAAGAATATTTTGGAATATACTTATTACTACGGCGATCTGAATGAAAAAAAAAACTAATACACAAAATTAAATCTGTGATTTCAGGGACTCATTGTGAACAACAAAGATGTTGACCTGGTTAATGACAAGAGAAAGTCTAATTGCGAAATTTCATAAATAAATAAACTGTTTAAACTGAAATTTGCATGGCCTGGGTAAATCCTGAATTTCCCATGGAAAATACTCTTCCATTACCTACAAAACCAGTTTAACCACAGTAGAATGCTGCTGTCTTTGAATTTATAATAGTCTGTCCTTTGTCACAGTTTTCCAAATTCAGATTCTTTTTCTCAAATGCTTTTACTCTTCTCTAATGTAATTTAGAGAGGTCCGGGGACCCCGGCACCACCCACGCCTCATGCGGCAGAGGTCCAGGGACTCCGGTCCCCGGGCGTAGCCACGGTCGACCCCCGCCCTAGTCCCGGTGGGTGAAAGGAGAGAAAGAGGGAGAGTCTCGCCGGCGGGTACTGCGCCCTTGTGGAAGGGGAGAGGGGAGCTTCGGAGCACACAGAGGTTTGCTGTTCAAGGTTTGGGGGAGGGGAAGGGTGTTGAGTGGACTGTGGGGGTCCTCAGACTGGTGGGAGGGCGAGCGGGGCAATCCTGTATGAAATGTTGCAGGTGAGCAGTGTGCCTGTAGATATGTGGTAACACAGTGGGGTAAGGATAAGGTCAGAATGTTGGGGGTCCCAGCCAGGCTGGGGCCTGAAAGGCACCCCAACCTTGGATGGGTACAGGGGCCAGAACGGTTGGTTGGTTTGTTTGTTTCTGGCTCACCTGTAGTTACTGCCCAGGTTCGGTATGCTCTGGATATATTTGCTTTGCTCTGTTACATCCCGAAAGGGTCGTCAGGACAAAGGGTTGTTCCTGGGTGTTTCCTTGAGATTGTATATAGATAGGTGATGGCAAAGTAGGAAATGAAAGACTTGCCCAAATCATTCCAATAGGAATGAAACCTGTGTACCCCTATGTGGTTGCAAGCTACGCTGGCAATGGTACATGCCTTCGGTAGGGTCGCCCATGCCAGACAGGTCAAAACCGTAGGGCCAGACACAATACATTCTTGGGCAGGATGAGCTCGTTAGCCTTCTGGCAGTCATCTTAGGAGAAGGACAACTCTAATCCCAAACCCAGACAGATGGAGCTCACTTAGCGCTGTAAAGCCATCCATCTAAGAGGTCACTCCAATTAAACCTACATCCTGAGGACCTCGCTGCCACCGTCCAAGCTCGCTCAACCCTGGCAGATGAAACTCAGGATTAAAGGGTGGGTTCAGTTCCGCGCACACTGTGTCTCACCTAAAAAATCCATTGCGCAGGCTTGAAGGCTTTACCCACATGCAAAAAGCCCTGTAGCGACGGGCGAGGGTCAAAACGGCAGGTGAAAGGTGCACTGGCAGTCGCAGACCCAACCCTACATGCAGTTGGTTCAGGATATTGGTCATTTGAGACTGACCGGAGATGACAGTCTCTTGGGGTAGCACCCTGAACGACCAAGCAGCCTTTTCAAGGACACCACTGCTTGCTCCACCCGGAGAGGGGCCTAGAAAAGGTGGCCTAAACAAAACTCATCTCCACCTTCACCTGGTTGCTTAACCGCAGACCAATAGGCATCTTCTTCCAATGCAGTCGCACAAAGATCAAAAGACAAAGGCACACACCTACCTCCAAAGCTGTACCTAAATTAACTCTATCATGTTGGAACATCAGAACCATGCTCGATTCTGCAGATAGTGGATGTCCTGAGCAACGTTCTGCCCTAATTGCCCATGAACTGGCTCATCTTAACATCTTAACATTGCTGCCCTCAGTGAAGTTCGCCTTCACGAGGAAGGCAGCCTCAGAGAACATGGTGCCAGTTACACACTCTTTTGGTCAGGTAAGCCCAGAACTGAAAAACATCTCTCAGGAGTCGGCTTCATGATCAAAAACTCTATTGTTCCTAAACTCGAAAATCTGCTGACAGGTCACTCTGACCGCATTATCTCCCTACGCCTTCTAGTACACAACAAGCAACACATTGTCATCTTTAGTATATATGCCCCAACTCTCCAAGCTGATCCTGCTGAAAAAGATAAATTTTACACTGACCTGTGCCGCCTTACCCAAAAGGTGCCTGCAGATGATAAGATCATTATCCTTGGTGATTTCAACACCAGAGTAGGTAAGAATTTTGAAGCATGAAAAGGAATATTAGGTAAGCATGGTGTTGGAAACTGCAATGATAATGGTCAACTTCTGCTAAAATTCTGTGCGGAGCAACAGCTCACCATCACTAATACTATCTTTCAGCAGAAAAATAGCCTGAAGACAACCTGAATGCACCCCAGATCTAAGCATTGGCACCTCATCGATTATGTCTTGGTACAACGGAGAGATGTCCGCGATGACCGCCATTCTCGCATGATGTCCAGCGCAGAATGCCAAACAGACCATCGGCTTGTGCGCTGTAAACTCAACTTCAATCTCACATTCAAACCCAAAAGGCGCAGTATCCCAAGGAGGAGACTCCAAGTTAACAATCTCCAATCAGCCACAGCAAGAGACAGATTCCAGGCAAACTTTCAAACTAGGCTCCAAAACCATTCTACAGATTCCTCTCCTGAAACAATTTGGCACCATATAAAAAACAGCATCCTGCAATCCTCTGAAGAATCCTTAGGGTTCTCCCTCAAGAAGAACAAGGACTGGTTCGATGAAAACAATCAAGAGATCCAGGAATTGTTGAGGAAGAAGAGAACCACCCACCAAACACACCTTGCACTGCCATCCTGTCATGCAAGAAAAACAGCCTTTAGTCTCGCATGCAGCAAGCTCCAACAGAAACACCATGACATCCAGAACAAGTGGTGGATTGATCTAGCTGAAAAAACTCAATTATGCACAGATACAGGTGACCACAAAGGATTCTATGAGGCCCTGAAAACAGCATACGGGCCTACATACCAAGTTCAAAGCCCTCTAATCAGCGCTGATGGTCAAACGCTTCTAACAGATAAACCTCCATTCTGAATCGATGGTCTGAACACTTTCAGACTCTTTTCAGTACCAACCGTGTAGTCCAAGACTCATCAATTCAGTCCATCACACAACAACCAGGGAAGTACGAATTGGGTACTGCCCCCACTTTAGGAGAAACCCTCAAGGCCATACAGCAGGTGAAAATCAGCAAGGTAGCTGGGGTTGATGGAATTCCACCTGAAGTCTGGAAACATGGGGGCCTTGCACTCCATGCTAAATTTCATGAGTTTGTGGTGCACTGTTGGGAACTAGGAGAACTACCATTAGATCTTCGTGATGCAGTCATGATCACCTTGTATAAGAAGAAAGGAATTAAATCAGATTGCTCAAATTGCCGTGGTATCACTCTGCTCTCCGTTGCTGGTAAAATCCTGGCAAGAATACTCTTGAACAGACTAATACCCACTATAGAAGAAGGAATTCTACCTGAAAGCCAATGTGTTTTCAGAGCCCACAGGAGCACTACAGACATGGTATTTGTTCTCAGACAACTGCAAGAGAAGTGTAGGGAACAGAACAAAGGTCTCTGTAACCTCTGTCGACCTCACCAAGGCTTTCAATACCATGAGCAGAAAAGGTCTATGGTAGATTTTGGAATGCTTAGGTTGTCCCCACAGGTTCTTTAAAATGATCATCTCACTCCATGAGGATCAGCATGGCCAAGTAAGATATGGCAATGCACTTTCTGAGCCCTTTCTAATAACTAATGCTGTGAAACAAGGCTGCGTTCTTGCACCAACCCTATTCACAGTCTTTTTCAGCATGATGCTCCAGAGGGCCACAGCAGACCTCAAGGATCAGGACAGTATCTACATTCAGTACCGTACAGATGGAAGCCTATTCAACCTAAGGCGACTGAAGGCCCACACTAAGACCTTAAACCATCTTGTCCGGGAGCTGCTTTATGCTGATGACGCCACCCTTGTTACCCACACAGAAGCAACTCTGCAGTGTTTAACATCCTGCTTTGCAGACACTACTGAGCTCTTTGGGCTGGAAGTCAGTCTAAAGAAGACAGAAGTTCTCCATCAACCGACTCCTCAGAAAGTCTTCCTTCATCCCCATATCACCATTGACAAATCAGAGCTCAAATCAGTCCAGCAGTTTAATTACCTAGGTAACCTCATCTCCTCAGATGGTAAGATTGATGGAGAGATAGACAACAGGTTAGCAAAGGCATAAAGTGCTTTAGGAAAACTCCATAAAAGAGTTTGGCAAAATAAACACTTGAAGAAAAGTACAAAGATCAGTGTTTACAGAGCCATAGTGCTGTCTACTCTCTTATATGGATCTGAGTCATGGGTCATCTACCGCCACCACCTGCGTCTCCTAGAACGCTTCCATCAACACTGTCTCCACACAATCCTAAACATCCACTGATCAGATTATGTGACCAATACATCTGTTCTAGAGCAAGCAGCAGTCACAAGTATTGAGACCATGTTGCTGAGAACACAGCTACGACGGGCAGATGAAGGACCACTGCCTCCCTAAGATCTTGCTTTATGGTGAACTTGCCACCGGCTGCCGCATGAGAGGAACCCCAAAGAAAAGATACAAGGACTCCCTGAAACAACATCTCAGCCTTGGCCATATTGATCAACATAACTGGTCTACTCTGACCTCCAATCAGGAAACCTGGAGACACACCATCTATAACGCTGCTGATGCTTTTGAGAACGCACGCAGGATCACCCTTGAGGAGAAAAGACAACGCAGAAAGAATTGTGCCTTGCAGAATATACCATCTAAGGAGTCTCTCTGCTGTGCCTTTTGCAATCGGATATGTCTATCTCATATTGGCTTTTTTAGCCACGCTTGCAACAAACGTGGGTAGAACCCTTCCCAAATCTTCGTTCACAAAACCTAGCCATGATGATGATGAATGTAATTTAGGATTTGATTTTCATCCTGAAAACACGTCTTCAATGGAAGAATAATCAATTTTCTATTTTACTCTCTTAGAGTTTAGCAGGCTTGGGAAATTTCAAAGTGAACAGCTTTTACTAAACTTTTAAACTTTTTGCTTAGTAATTTCTCATCTTCTGTAAGACATTGCAGACTGAGTCACTGAATTTTTAAGTACTTCCAGCAACTTGAAGTAGTCTTCTCTGTTTTTCAGATCTCCTGTCTTCAGTGGTATTTGCTGTCCCTTAAATTTTGCCTTTCCGTTTACTAGTGCATATTATTTCTTCTATTTCTATTAGTTGATTAAAATTAAAAGGATTTAATGTATTTTGTACTTCTCATTTTCCATTGCTGCATAGTAATTACTTTCAAGAAATCCCTTTTTATTCTCTCTCCAAATGGTAATGACTATAAGATCAACATCATCTTTCCCTGAAAAAGCCAACAACTTGAATTTTATTAATGAACAACAGGGTTTTTTCTTAGAAAGACTCATTGTAGGAGGTGTGTCCAAGGCACGGGGGACGTGCCGGGGCAGAGAAGCCCGAAGGAGCATGCATCTAAATGGATAACCCTGTTGGTTAGAAGGTCACATGATATCAGGGTATAAAGGGAAGCGTCGAATTTGAACTAAACCTCCTTGTTTTGCCACCTCACGAAGAACGTGTATATTCTTTATTACATAAAGACACGTGCACCCTACAACTGATTGTTCAGTAGTTTGAGATTTTTATTTTTCTTCTTGAACTCTCTATAGACATTATTACGCTGATTTCTCAAAGTTAATTAAAAGAAAGGATCATTCTTTTAAAAAAGTGTACATGTAATCTGAGTTTTGAGAGAAGTGGTAAGGAAACATATAAGGGGATTACAATGGGGACATGAGGAAGTATGAGAAGAAAAATAATGGTGAAGTTAAGAGCTAGATAGCAACCAGAGAATGTAACCTTTTTTTCCTCCCAAATTTTAGCTAGATTTTGAAATTTGGAAATCACCAGTGATTTGTAAACCAGTAAGGAAAGGAGAGGGAGAGTTTGGGGGGGGTGGACAAGTCTTTCCTTCTGTATTCTCCTGTATGAGGAGTTCAATCAAGTTCAAAAAGCACAACATCAGTTAAATCCTCATTTATTGCTGTGATCGTTCCCAGGCAAATTCCTAGGGCTGCTACGTTTGCAATAGCAGCTAATTCTACCTGAACAAGTGCTTTTTTTCACCAGAAGGGATGCCCTCTTTGAATGCAGGCATGTCAAAACAGCTCCCTTTTTCTACATGATAAACTCTGTTATACATCTATCCTGCTGTTTCCAGACATCCTTAGGGCATTTGAACAGTACAGAGATGAAACAAATCTAGGCAGTTGGATAATGACTCATAGACAATTTCAGTGAAGGTAATGAAGATGTGGATGGATGCCTTTTCCTAGTCATGCCAAAACACGCAAAGTACAATATTTCTCAGTGGACAGAGACAATGTTTCTGTAGATTATTCATATGATGCACACTCTTATGTGGTTGTAAATACTTCACAAATAAAGCACTAATGCCTATCGGTGGTTTCCATTCCATAAAAGTTTGTCTCTCAGCTCCTCTATGAAGGCATTACCAGGTTTTTCTCTATTCACCAATAGAAAATATCAGTATTTTTGGAATGAACTCTGATTGAAAACTAAAACTGAGACTTACCTAATTAATGTATTGTATCATGGTAAAAAATATGTAATTGATACATTCTATCATGTCATCCCAATATGAAGATCTCATATATTAATTTGTTCCAAAAAATATCCTCACGCTTTCTGTGAAAACTATACACTTTGTGAAAAAACCTTGTATAGTAAAACCAATTATACACAGAGAAACAGTTTTGACATAAGATATCGATCAGTCCCATTTATCCATCATTCATGCTAAATGTCAGTTGGATATATCTGGAAAAAATACTGTATCTGAATTTGATGTCTTTACTAACAACATTATGCAGCACTAAAGCTTAGTCATCCTTAATACTTAGGCCTCAGCTAGTTTCCCCATGGAAATGAGTTTTGACCTCCAAGGATTAGTTGAGACTTTGAGTGTTAACTAATGACAAAGTACTATTAATGTATATTCTATTTGATGAGTTGTCCAGTCCTTTCTTAGAATTTAAATAGTTTTCTCATACTTGAATGCATCAATCTATACTCAGTTAATAAAAGGATTCTAAATACAATGCTACTATGAAACCATTGAGGGAGGAAATATTCCTTCCACTTCAGGGAAAGCAAAAAATGTTCATCTGAACACCAGTTGAGATTCAGATAAACTATATACATATTTTATGATTATTACATTTCTACAGGAAACACTCAAGTTAGGAACTTGAGTTCCACTCAAATGGTGGAACAAGTTTGCTGGTTCAATTTTTTTGTACAACCTTCTTCTGTGTATGTACTTTAGTTCTTTATCATGTAATCAGATGTAATCATGTAATTATGTAATCTTCCACAGGAGTTGTGCCTCATTCAAGATGAATGGAGACTGTGGCATGGAATTAACCATAGCCTTAGAATAGCTAAGGATATTAGACAGAGGACTGTCGATTTTTTGGTTAGAAATCTTGGATGTGTTCCACAAAGCAGGAAGTTTTGTGGTTATAGTAATATTTTGGGATCTAAGTGCAAAGTCCAGCATTTTCTCATGTAACTGAGAGGTGTTTCTTATTTTCCTGCAACTTAGTCTCTAAAATACATGAAATCTATCAATAGGGTCTTATAAAAAATAAATTGACTGATCGTTGGGAAATATTCATTTGAATTAATATATGGTGGAGAACTCTAGGTGGAAGTGAATAGTTCTGTATTTAGTGCAGAAGCTTGAAGGGTGAGCTGTAAATAATACATGGTAAGGCATCCTCACTGAGGACAGAAACCATTTTTAATGCTGTAATTGCTCATTCAGTGTCACTATTTACTGAGTGCCCTGAATGAAGCAGGAGTTCTGTGAAAAGAGCAATATGTAGTCAGAAACTTGAAATCTGTGTTAGTAAACACAAGGAGAATTAAAGTTGACCAGATCGTCTGACTGAAGTTGACTCACATCCACCCACCATGCTTTACAGGGAAAGCAAACATATGCTTCTTTGAACTTATGCATATATAAATATCTTTAGTGTTATCTTATATAATTGGTTCCACAATCTGCCAACCAGCATAGTAAAATTCTTTGCCCTTTAGCAATTTTAATGAATGAAGAAACAAAGATTCCCTTCATGGATGACCAAAGTTTATATTCAGAATTCTGAATTATCTCACTGTCCTCTCAAACTGTATTAAATCTTTACTCTGTCTACAACAGTCACCTTACATATGAGTTTCATTCATTTCGCAATCACACTTGGTTTTTTTTCCACATATATGATATTGACAGGTATGACAAGATTTCCTCTTATGACTCTTCCAACAGATGGTTTCTGCTGTTCACAGAAATTCTTAACTAATAAATACATGTATTTGTAAATTTTCTTACCAGGTTTCTTTCCTTCTGTATTACTCTTCTTGAAGAATTTTCTTTCTTCCTTCTCTGACATCCTTATTCTCTTTCATATTATGTTACACTATAGAACTTTTTCCTACTCTTTTTGTACAGGTTCCTCCTGAAAACCAATAAATAGGTTATTTCATACTATATAGTTCTAAAGAAAACTTCATCTATATTAAACAATAATTTCTAATATGGACTTATTAAGCATCTTAATGAAATCCAAATATATCATATCTATCACAATCCATGATCTAGAAAAAAAATCCAAAAATTTTGCAGAGAACATTATTGAATAAGTCTTGCAAAATCTATCTTGTGTAAATTCAGATTTTACCTTATCCTTTAGCTGGAGGAAAAAAACCCACAAAAACAAACAAACAAACAAAAAACCTAAAACCCCATAAAAATAACATCCTCACTATTTTAAACTCTATTAAGAATCTTACTTGAGTCCTAGTACTATTTCTTTAACACCTTTTCCTGCTATTTTAATGCACATGTATATATCTTTAATATTCTGGTGTGTTCTATTACAGTCTCTTTTATTTACACCTGTTTCTCTTTCATAAAATTATAATCTACTCTTTGCCTATTTATACTACATGCATTTCCTTGAAAGTAACCTTGACAAAAATAAAACAACAGAAAAAAATATAGGCATAGTTCTGGTGAGTTCTATGTCTGACTGCTTTGCTGACTCTAATGTTGGCATGATTTCATCAACTGGAATGTTTTGGTAACAGTTGTCTAAGGGTCAATTTGCTGTGGGGCTACCCTGTCCTTTTAGTTGGCATTTAATTTTCAGTTGCATAAAAATGTTCTGCCCCTTACATGGTGTTCTACAAATGCCTTATGACATCTATCCTCAACATCTTTTATAGTGAAGCAATACCTGGCTCCCCTATGTCTTTATTTATTAGACTGTAAAATATATGCAGTGCATTCTATCCTCTATGTGTGTTTTGCATGCTTATAAATACAGATCAGTTCATTTCATATTTTTCTGCAAGTCAGAATCTAAATCTCATTCTGTTCTCTATATTCTGATACACATCCTTGCAGATAAAATCATGGAACCTTTCCTCACCTTCTTTTCACTTATTCCAACAATTCAAAGTACTTACTCTCTTGTTTAAGCATGTGTTTGTAAGATGTAGTCATTATAATATGCTGCCTTATTTAATCATTCTTTATTGGTTTTGTATATCACATATTAGCTGTGGTGGCAATGCTTTACTGTGAAAATTATGTATGAATAGGCCTATGGGCTAGAGAAGCTAAAACATAAAAATACATTTTTATATACAAAATTCTGTAAACTAGAATGTCATTTTCTTTTCTTCATGTAACAAATCACTGTTTAGAAGGTCAAATTTGTATATTTGTTGTCATTTCCAGAAATAAAACTGTACCAACCTTTTACCATTTACTTTAAAGTAGCTGTATAAATTATAAAATAATTTAATGGAGCAGATTTATCTTCCTCTCTACAGAAAAAAAAAAAATATGGTAGAGAGGAAATCTCAGTTATACTTTTGAAAGTTTTGTTCATTCACTTGCAGAAAATCAGAAAACATGCCCTGTGTCTCTTTGTAACAACTTGAATTGTATAGAAGATGTTTTTTTGAACAGAAATATTAAATCAAGAGGTTAGCTCTCATTCTGTCTTTAGTAATAATTAATTTTATGGGTTTGGGTGAAGCTGGATCGCTTGGTGTCTATTCTAGGCTCAAACTGCTACAGTGGCTTAAGATAGTACAGTTTTGTTGCCATCTCTCTTCAAGAGCTCTCTTACAGCAAAACATGAAGTATGCAGATATTCAGCATTTTCAGTACAAGGTCCAGCAATTTATGTTGGACTTTTCCCAACAGTGAGTTGAGCTAAACAGGTGGATACTGCTGTGGAAAACCGTTTACATACTTCATTCTTTAAATATGTGTGGATGGGATCACATAATGACAGCTGGATGTCTGCAATTGCATGCAGGCACCGTACTTTTAGTTTATGCCATATCTAAAGTAACAGTACCCTGATCTAATTCTCTTTTACTGAAATTTAAGTAATTATAAGAGGAGCTCAAGGGAGCTCACATTATTACCAGTGATCAGCTGATGGGCAATAATTTACTGAGCCACTACAACTTAATTCGTGTGTGTGTGAAAGCTCTGCTTCCCTATCTGAAAAACAGAGATAAAGTTTCCTCACAGTTCTCATGAGGACACTGTGAGGATTAAAGTTTACACACTGCTTCAAAATGTAAACTGCTACATAGATTGAGTCCAGAAAGAAAATGATGCCACCCTTTGGAAAAGATAAGTGTTCAGTCTACCAAAGAAAGGAAAGGAGTCATGCACAACATGAATATTTCCTCTGCAAGATGTGAAAGTGTGGTATGGATCTCTAAATACTAGGAAGTTGACAAAAGAGTCAGTTATCTATGGCATGAGAAAATAAACAAGAGACACATTAGAGTAATATCTTTTTCTAATTAGGTGTGTGTGTCTTTAATGTGCTGGTGTGTGCATATGCATGAGCTGTATAAAATTTCTTCTGAAGTTATTGTTGATAAATTATCTGACAGACAGTTTGATATTGCTGCAGAAGTGAATTCAACTCCACAGTCATTCTTTGAACAGCAGGATTTATTTGTCATTTATCAAAGTTTAATATATGCAATCTGTCTCGCAAAGGGCAATAGTGAGGAAAGAGGAGTGAGGAAAAAGGGAAGAGTGAAGCAGGGCACAGCTTATGCTTTTGAAAGTGTCCCAGCCTTACTCTGCTTGCTCTGTTTAAAAAATGAAAATGATCAAAGGACTGAGAGTGCAACATCCTTCGAGAGTTGCCTGGCAAGTGCTACATGATGACTAGCTTTTGTGCAGCTCAAACAGAGGTCTGTTCTGTGCGCTATCTGGACTCTCATTATCACTCATCTGTCAAACCTGCTGCTGTAAAAAGAGCTGGGGTGGAGGTCAACTTGTAAAGTAGCAGCAGCAGAAGCAGAGATGTGCTCCACTCTCTGGTGAGTCAGTTGTCAGTTCTTCTTCTTTAATGTGGTTAATCCACCATCCAGGACTAAATTGGTCCTGAATGTTGTTTCCTTCCTTTCCACTCTGACCTGTCCACAGGAGGTGCTAAAGGAAGTCTTTTATTCCAAATTACTCCAGTAACCTGGAGCCCTGTGACTGAGGGATAATAAATGTTATTGGTCCTTTTGGGAAATTCAGATGACTCAGGATGCACAGCAACTTTCTTTTTTCAAGGTTTAAGCAAACACAGAGATCCAGGAAAGATGCTGCTCTGTCCCAGTGGAAGACAGCTAAAAGTAAATCTGCTTCAAGATAGCGAGTGTCACCTAAATTTTGTCATTAAAGCCGTATTATTGGCCTCTCACTGAGATCCACAAGGGTCAATAAATATCTACTTGAAGCCTCCTGCAAATTCTAAACCAAAGACTGATATATCACCAGTAGTCTGGGTCTTGATTTTTCCATAATCATTCTTTATAAGTTTGGAGGTTTTTGTGGTTTGGATTTGTTTTGGTTTGGGTTGTTTGGTTGGGGTTTTTTTCCTGTACATAACTGAAGTTTAAATATCTATGGAAGACTTTTTTTAAAGTGATATATATAAATCAGACTGATAATTTCCTTTAAAAGTTTTGCATGTATTATGGTTTGTTGTGAAAACATATATTACCTGTTGACAACTGGATGTTCCTACCAAAAATATCTTAATCACTTGAAAATAGAAAAACACTTTACATTTCTGGAGAAACCCAGAGTAAGTTTGATTCTCAAATGCTCCCTCCCGACACTGTAAGCTGAACTGAGAGTTTCCTGTTAGTATTATCTGTTACAGTGAGCCTGTTGCCAGGTTTCTCAAATATTTTTTGCCTGAATTTTTTGTCACAGATGCAATGCTGATTCAGTGAAACAAAATTACTTATAAACTTTCTTTTCTTGTTACTAAATTGTTCAAGACAATGTTATGTAAATAAGCAGTCTTATTTTATCAGGGACCTTGACTTGGCCTAGACTGCAGTTTCAGCCAGGACTCAAGATTTGGTCTACGTGACTTACATTTGCCCTCTACAGATTAAATAGAAAGACGAAGTGATCATAATGGGTTTTGTTAGCAGTGGTGTCAGTAAGACACCCAACTGGAAACCAAGTAAAGCTATACCCAAAGCTAAGCTTTGCCTATGATACAGTATTAAGAGATGGCATGTAAGAACAACTCCATCTTTTATTTGGTCTGAATACTACGTATAATCAAGTGAGTGTTATTTCTAACTCCTGAAAAGGTCAAGGGATCAATATCTCTCCCATTTTCTCACAGTACTTAGTAGCCCCAATTGTTAGTTAAAACTAACTAACTAATTTCAGTATGATTTTTGTCTAAAATTAGCAAATTAGGAGAAATGAAGTTTTAAAGAAATATTTCTTCTAACAGTGATATTTGCTTAAACCATTCTTAAGGTTTAATGGAAAACTATATCCTACTATAAAAGGCTGTTTCTAATTTTATTTTGTCACGGGTGACAGCGGGTCTGTCAGCACCTTGGCACATACTGACGAAGCAATAGATGTTGACCAGATCAAAGAATACCCCTGAGATGGACTGAAAGAGAGGACTGAAAATGGAGGCCCTGATCCTGACAACATACTGATGCATCCTGAAGAAGCTGTCCTGTGGGAACAGAGAACACTGTCTCATGAGAACAGGAGCACTGTCTCATGAGAACAAGGACCTGTTTTGAACGAGAGTGGTTGGGAAGAACATCAACATGAGAGAAAAATAAGAGCAGGTGCTCGGGACTGTTGTGGGAAAGAACTGGGCTGTTTTGAGAAAGAGCAAACTTGTTGTGAGAAAGTAGAGTTTAGAAAATGCACCTATTAGCTGTAAGAATTCTGGTGTGAAAGTTTGAACTGTCCTATCCGTGTGCATTACGTGTGTTCAAAAACTGTACTTAAGGGGCTGCGCAGCAGCCCCGGGTGGTTGTCCCTGCTTTTTTCTTGGAATAAACTTTGCTGGAACCTTTTTTCGTGTCGCTTTGGCCGTTCCGACATTATCAGCGACATTATTTCTCTCCTTTTAAACTAAAATGTAATGACAAAAAAGAAAAAAGGAGAAATCTTCATGTCTCATTTCACTTAATTATTAAGAAAACATACGATGAGAAAAAAGATAAAAAAGGAACTTGCATTGAGTGCTAAGAAAAAAACCCATGCCTTTTCCTAACAGGTTAATTTGGTGAACGTGAAAGAAAACCAGAGATTTTTGGTGAGAGAAAAGAAAAGAAACTAGACTATCTATAGCTTAACCTCAGTTCCAGACCTCCATACAAACATTTTTTATTGCTCCACAAAGACAGCAGCCACAGCAGATCTCAGGTGGACGACCTGAATGCCTCATGGAGGCATTTAGCTTGTTCCCCTTCTTTTATCTGTTAATAATTGCAAGTTGTAAGCTTGATCGTAGTCTGACAGTAGGCATAGGTGCTATTCCAATTGCAGCTGAGAAGTGGGAATTCCCATTCTCTGAGGAATATGGTTGTGTGTCCCTGGAATTATCACCTGTTGCTGAAGCCACCTGTGCCAGGCTTACACTAGGCAGAAGCTGGGGCTCTACCATTTTTAGGGCTCAGAATGGTGTTTGAGGTGAAATATCATTTTTTAAAAAATTATTGTAAAAAACCTTATTCCTTCACACTAGCATATTTCACAAAGTTATCTTGATGTCAGCTGAAGTCTGTCTGAAAAGATTTCTTGGACCCAGGGTAGATTTTGTGAGCTAAGGTCCACAGAAAAATTGCCCTGGCGAAAGTTGTTGTTAAATGCTTTCAATTAGGACATAGAAAACAAGGCATTAAGTCTTTTCTTCCCCAGGCATGGATTAGAACCTAAAATTTCATGCATACTCTGAGTATCAGCTCCTCTGAAATTGGCCGTCTTTCCCAAAACTCTTGAAAGCCTGTTTTGTTCACATCAGGAACTGAAAACAAATGCCAGAACTCTGACATTTATCATAAGATGGAAACCTTGTTTTCCATTCAGCCATATACAATACTTCAGAGAAAAGCGACAACAGGCATTCATCTTTATTTTTTGTATATAAATTGAGAACGAGATACATTAAAGAACTATTTTACTAGATAGTGGGCTTTCGAGTGGTCAGTTAATGTTGTCTGGAAGGAGACATGTAATAAAATGACTCTATGATTTATTTTATATAAGCAAAGACTAGCTCTTTCTGAAGAACTGAAGTATATAAGACATTCAGGCAAATTATTGAGACAGAATAAAAGAATGTGGCTCCTTCAGAATCAATGGAGTTGAGCCATTTTTTACTGTCAGCAGCTATTGCCAGTGCCTGATGAGTCCTAGTGTTTTAGTTTGGGCATTTGGTATATCACTAAATTGAGGTGTGATGGGCTACTATAAAGTTTGTCTTCTTGGCAGAGACAGCAAAGTTAGCCAGAGAAAAGAGCCTAGTGTTAGAATTTCAGGGGACAGATCCACAAATTCCCTGAGGTGGCCTGAAAAGTACAGTCCTTCTGCAGGTGAACTTGAGTGTTCAAGAAACAATAATGTAACACAAATTAATTCAAAGCTATTTGGTCTCTTCCTCATTCTACTAAAAGAATTGGGTCTTTTTTTATTACAATATTTTTTTCTAAAAATTACTCTTGCCCAAAAGATAGTGAGGAGTCATGGGTGAGGTATTTTGAAGTCTAGCATTATCCTTGTCTGTGCGTCACAGATATAGTTACTGTCAGAGACACCTGCCTCAGCAAATATCTCAAGGTCTGATGGTTAAAAATTTTTGAGATACTCTACTTATGCAAAGACCAATTAATGAATACTAGGAAAAAGTAGAGATATTTCACTCTAAAGTAGTAATTGACAGTTGGTATCACTTTTCTGAGTGAGAGCTCTTCTGATGTTCCTTTACCTTTTCCTTTATAATATGTCATGGTAGGAGGAATATTAATTAAAGACCATAAATCATACTCTAGTGAGAGTGAAAAATCTACTTAAATCCTGATTTTAGAAATATTGAGTAAATCTACATTAACTCTAAGTATTACCGTTCTTCTAAGTATTTGCATTTATTTATCTTCAGTAGTGTTTTAATTTCTTCAGGATTTTATGGAGAAATAGGGTGTCATTAAAGGGCAAATCTGATAAAATCTAATAAAACATAAAACCAAAAATAACTTTTTATTGGTTCATTTAATTGAAAATAAACATATATCAAAGCTGATGTGGTAATAGTCAAAATCTAAACCATAATAAGAGACAGCTGAACTTCACGGGTTTGCTATATCTCCATGTTTCTTTTTTACCTACAGGAATACCTCATATATATAGAAAAATAAAGCTGCAGCTGTGAATCCAGGGAACTATCCTACCATGTATTTGCAATACCACCATGGGTATGTGAAGCCTTAGGAACAACATGGGAATTGTTTCCTGATATTAGTTGTTGCAATTTTGTTCTAAATTTCAGTATCACAGTGTTAGAAGGTTTACAGAGGTGTTTGTCACCATAACCAACTTCTCCAAGTGCTAAACTATCAGTCAGGTATTCTTACATATGAAATATGTTCTTTTTTGTCTTTCGTAAAAGGTAGCTGCAAAGAAAGGATGGCACTGCAAGTTTTTTGACAAAATATTGTGCAACATGGTTTCAAATTGCTAGACTTTGCTGTAACTGTGCCTAGTGCCTTAAACATCTGGGTGTTGAATCTTTATTTCAACCTCTGATCAATAGCACATGCTTAATATACATTTCAGCAAGTGTTTCTGCCTTTGAAAGTGAAAGCAATGGGAATAAGGTTTCAGTTCTTTAAACTTTTTTTTTCCCTTTTTCACTCTATGTGAAAGTGTCAAAGATAGGATGGTCACAATAAATACACAATTATAATTTAGTGGTGTTTGCAGTTTAAAGGCAGTTTTCAAGAAGTTTGTGTACAGCAGACACTGTTGCCAACCAATGAGTGATGTGTGTCAGTGCAGAACCCTCTATATAAAATATTAAAATTGAAAATTATATTGAACTCATAGACTCTAATGTGGTAACTGTAGGTAAGCAATTTTTTATAACAATGGAACCTGAATTTATGGATTTACCTAATCTCACTGATATAAGTCAGCTGAACTATCTTTATTGCTCTTTCCTATCTGAATGTTCCCAGAGAGTAAAATAAAAGTTCTATATTTATAGAGAAATTATATTTCATACTATAATGGTATTGTAGATTAGTTTCATTATGTTCTTCTGCATATTTTGATTTATCCATAAAAGAAGCATAACTGAGTCTACATGTTCATACTTTGATTTTTGTTGATATTGTTAACAAAACTGCCACAAAAATTTGTTTATGGACAAATTTCACCATGTTTCTTGTGTCTGCTCAATTGGTACCACAGTAAGGTAAAAATTATCTAAATCAAGTATCAATATGTTATCAGACTGTTGAAATTCTGGAGTACAGTGATGAGCACAAAATAACAAAATTAATAGAATTAAATTACAGAATTAAATAGAATTAAAACATTATTTTAAAACAAAAATCTAAATTCAGGATTTCTTTGTGTGTGTTTTTATTACAGAGGAAAAAATAAATATTGTATTTTTAAAATGACTAGTATAGTATTTTCTTGATATTATTATTTCGTAACTGGTTACATTTCAAACATGGAAAGTTTGTGTGATCACTCATGTAGTTCTAAACTACTGCTTTAATATTTCAAGAAGAATCAGTTTCCTAAGAAGGAGTGAAAATAGTTTTAAAAAACCTTAATCTCAAAAAACTAAGACTGGAATTTTCCATCTCTACCAGTCATAGACTGTCATGAAACTCGTAGGAATCAAAGAAAAAGTTCCTTTTTTTTTTGTTTGTTGCCACCAGTGCTAGTAATATATTGCTGATGATTTCCTCAAAATATCAAAGTTTTTCTTTGGGTGTCATATGTTACTTTTGTAGAGCCATGTGGGCACAAAAGCATGAATCATACTGACTTCAGGTCATCATCTGTCAAATGGAACTAGAGTTTTTGGGAATTGTTGATTGGTACTTGGAGTTATTGCTGCGTGAATAAACCTTGAGTACTTATAAGCTGGTCGACTAACACAAAATGTGCACTGTCACATAAAGGATATTTGATGACAACTGCACACACAGTTGTGTGAATAATGATATTTCTTTGGTTCTGAGGCCAAGCAGAAATATTAGTGTGAAAAATGCTGAAATGAAATAGTAAAAGAAAAAAAGATCTTTTTCCTGACCAAAAAGTGTTTCCCATATGAAACACAGACCTGTGATTTGTTTGTAACATATTCCTCTTCCTTCTCAAATTTTATTTTTTCAGAACATTGATTTGCTGAGAGATAAAATCACAGTTCTGGCTAGCAACGTTCAATGCCAATACAGGTAGAAGAGTCTTTATTTATTCAGAACTTTAGCTAACCACACACAACAATAATAGATACTGCTAGATACAGCTCTTTTAAAGTCAGTGAACACTTCAGAGCTTAGAGCCAAGTTAGAGGATCTTTTTACTAACTCAAAGTTTATGTATAATAGATTCTTTAGCAGCAGCCCTCTAATGAAATGTGCATTCAACTAGAAGAAGCTGGTTTTGCTTGCTCAGTAGATCTGTTTAGCCACCACATGAAAATGCATTCGGTAAAGCCCCTCTTATTTTTACAAGGAATTGACTGAAAATAATTCACATATATATATCTCAAGATCTCCTTTGAGGCAACTAGGAAACCTACAGAGGGCACCTAAGATGAGCAACTGCTTGGACAGTGCAGCTTGCCTGTTCTCAAGAGGCTCTGGTAAGGTTTTATGTCATGTAGACTTCTCTATTTGATATCTTGATGAACTCATCTTGACATGTTCATTGAACGAATCTTCTCTTATTCCTACATTCATTCTTTTCAGCACAATTTCAATTTTCTTATTCCCAATTCTAAAATCTTGCTGTCTAAATCTAAGCCACTTCTACTTCTGTCTCCAACTCTCTACTTCTCATCTTCAGTCAGCAAACTGCATTTCTCTTTATTCCTCTAAAATATATTCCTTTATAAAATATAAGATCCTTCCTCCTTTCGGAGTTTTCCCTTAAGACATCTGTTTTTTGTGGTTCATGACACATTCTGGATAGAATAATGTGATATTTCATTTCAATTATACCACATCAGAATAGATGACACTGCAGAAATATAATTTGCAAGGGGATGTAAATACTGATGCCCTTTTCAGCTTTCGGTAAGAATGCATCCAAAGCGAGTTAAATCCTTTTTTTTTTGCAAGTACTCAGAATATTTAGAAAATATTAATGACAGAATACTAAAAGCAGTGTGATCATATTCTTAATATTTATCCCCTTGATTATTTAACTTTTTTTGAGAATATGAAGTTGAAAATGTAAATAAACATAAAGTAGTTGTATTGAAATTTTTTTCAAATATTTTTTGGCATTCAGTCAGCAGTTTAAAAGCATCTGGAAGGTCAAATATGAGGATTTTTATGTTAAAAGGACATAGCTAACATTTAAAGTTTGTTCTTTAAAAGTATCATTTTTTTTCAGATATCATATTAACAATGTGATATAAAATAAAGCTCTGTCTTCAGATGCCACTTAGGACATTTTATAAAATGGATGTTTTATCAATAAATTTTCTAAAGACAGAAGCAAATTTCTCTAACATGCACTCCTTTGCCTGTTGAGGGTGAACTATGGTTTTCCACAGGACCCACCAATGAGCAACAACCAAATGAAGTTTTAGGATTTGGAATCTAATATGATGTTAATGCATGCATACTATATATGCATATTTAACTGACATCTAATGTACAAGTGTCCCTGCTAGTCCTCTCCAGGTGCATCATGACCTAGATGAGAATATACAGGAGCAAAACTTAAATTTTGATTTTAGCAAGTCAAGTCTTTAACTCCTGATAAAAACATACTCAGAGGAAAATTTCAATTGTTGCTAACACTTTGGACAGGCTGGCTCAGAATTCCCTTAGTTCAGGAAGCAGGAAACAACAGCAGATTGTAAGAATATACTACAATCTCAAATGCAAATAGTTTTACAGAAAGGTTGGACACCACAGGTTTCCCTAAACCATCCTTTTCTTCTATACTTCTTCCTCCTTCCTTATCTTGGTCAATTTGAGGTCCTATTTTGTTTCATACCCTTTGCAGTACTCCTGTGGCCTAAATTATTTTTGGAGGTTCTGCGTGTGAGTGGTGTTATTTCCATAAGCATAGCATATTGTGTTTTATCAGGATGACTGACCTTCCATTTAGATTAGGGAAAATGAGGAAATAAGAGAGAAAAAAGTAAGCTCCACACGACTGGGAAAGCACAGCATTTGTCATTCATTCTGACAGCAGCTGTCTTGAGCCAGTCTGCCCTAAACAGGAGGAAGGATAAGATTCCTCCCACTTAATGACAAAGAAAATAATGGAGAACAGCATGAACATCTGAATTCCAAATCCCATCATTATTATATATAAAAAAAGTGGAAAGTTATGTCTGTACAGTTATCCTGTCTCATAGAATAATCCAACAGTATAGAATGAAATATTCAGTGTGCAACCTGTAAGTCTTGAACAGCTTCAAATGGGAAACCAGAGGGTGTTGTGGGGTGGGGAAAAAAAGACATAAGTATAGATTAAAGAAAGCAAAACCATCACAAAGACTTGTATTCAAATACATCTATACATATATATCATTTTCTTATAAGAGAAATCTTGGGGTAAAAAAGGAGTTTCATCTATACTCCTTGATCTCTAATCCTGAGATTAGAGAGTGTCCTGATTTTTGTCACAACAAACTTGCTAAATCATGGGAAGCATCTGCTGCTAAACCAGGAGCATTTGCCTGGCAAAGTGTTACTGCAGATTGTGGGACTAGAATTTAGGAGGCTGAGGCTCAGTTCCTGACCTAGTAAGTTAAAAAAAGGTAGTTTATGAGGCCAGAAGGACTAGAGATCAAAAATGTGCACAAGGTTCAACAATCATTTAAAGACAAGGTTTAAACCACATATCATTTTCATCCTGGCCTTCTAGGAATTATTTCCATAGCACACTATATAGACCTCTTGGAAGGAACCAAAGTCAACATCTATCGGCTGTGAGAGACTGGAAAAAATTATTATTATCTCAAAACAACCTAAGTAGGAGGGTGGTGGGGAGCAGGTCAAGTTCTGCGTAGGAGGGATGGCACACAGTCTTACAAGTGAGCCCTGGAGCTTCTAGTCCAGAATGGACTATTAGCCACTGGCACACCAAAAATCCCACCTGGGGGGAGGGGTCCTGGAGACCAGAGCAGATAAAAGGAATCACACAAAAGATGCACGTGTTCACTGACCACAATTTGGATTTTACAGTAGCTGAGATCATGCAGGAATTCAAGCAATGACTATTAATCCTTCTCTGCCCCCCTTTCTTTCTCCCTCTTTCTCTCTTTCTCTCTCTCTTTTCCTGATTCTCTCTTCTTGAAACCTGGGTAACTTAAATTTGGATGGGTTCAAGTTTGCTAAGTCAATGCTTTGTGAAATTCTTTATTTTGATTGAATGTTTACTTTCAAATTTGCAAAATATCCTTATTTTCTAAAGTTTACCAGTAAAAGTTAGTTGTTTAACCTCCTGAGAATGTTGTCGTGTTTATCCCTCGTGCCTGCCTCAGGGCATAAAATACCTAAGCCCCTTTAAGAAACGTGTCGAGTTTGGGGCTCTACATCAGCAAGAAAGGTTTTGGAGTTAAAAAATACAGGGCTAAAGTGGAATTGTCAAAACTCAAGATGATTTCACTTTGAAAGGGAAATGGAAACTTGTAAAGCAGAACAAAGATGGGATAGAAAATAAAGACAAATATCATCTAAATTCAAGTCCAAAACTGAATTAAGATTTTCATGTAGCTGTCTGTGAGAAAAACTTTAGTGCACACTAGACAAAAGTGATCACAGCAGACATTGCTCTGGGACAGGTAGCTGATTTTCTGGATTAGTGGGGGAATTGCCAGTCCACTTTACACAGAATTCTGATTTGTCAAATCATCATCAACGTCATATAACTGGACAATGGGAATATGATGCTTATGTTTAAGAAAGGAAAATGTGTTCTAAGCAAACTACAAGCTCATTTCTCTGATCACAGTCATACATTAGTCTTTAAAACATGTTTTAGAGATGATAATAAAGCTATAGAATTAAAAGAAGAAAGGGATATGGTGAACCACAAATTATCTGAAAGTTGTGTATGATCTTTGCTAGATTTCTGCTCTCGTGAAATACTGGGCTTTCCTGTTTTTAGAGAACAATGATGCAGTAGAACTAATTTACTTCAGAGAAGTCTTAGATGTGATACTGCATCAGAATTTACTTATTATTCTAGAACAGACAGATAAGGTGGACAAAAAAATTGGTTCTTATGGAAAAAAGTCACTTGCTTACAGTGAAAGAGCAATTACCAGGCTGGAGAAAGATTACTAAGGTAGTGCCTCAAAGATTAAACTTGAGATTTGGCTAATGTAATATTTGCATTAATTATCTTGGCATCCACAAAAATATTTTAACACAATTTTCTGATGATACAAAGTTATTAGATTGTCAATGTAAAGGTGAGTTGGAAGTATTCAGGACAGACAAAGGACTTGGATGACCTTGAAAGCTGGAGCAATTGTAATGGGATAAAGTATAGTAGTGCAAGGTGCAAAGTCATGCACTTGCAGACTAATGAAAAAAGATTCCTCTATGAATTGGAGGATTATCAGTTGAGAATAACAGAGGAATAAAAAACATAACTGGATTAATAAAGATCACAGAGAACATAGGCCATTATATAATGTATCTCTGAAAAAATGAACTTTCTAATTGTAAGAAATAGAGTGTGATGGGTTTGTGAAAGAGAAGGAAAACCCTACTTAAAATATCATGTGTAACTAAGTCAATCATGTTCAAGAAAACACAATTTAAACTGCTTTAAAGGCAGGAAGATCTGTGTGTAGATAGCAAACCTATCTTATATGACCAAAAGAATTTAAGATATTCACTTTAATAAGTGAAAGGTAAAAAGCAATGTCCAGGACCAAAAAAAAAAACAATAAACATGTATAAGATAGTCAAGAGTTGATGGAAGCCCAAAATTAGAGCCATCAAAGAAATGACTTTCTAAAATATTCTTACAATATAAGAAACTTTACTACCTTAAAATGCAGCTAAATAAGTGGCTGAAAACACTTTATATCATATAGATACTGTGGTGGGGACAAAAAAGGTGTTTTTCCCCCGGGAGTAAAAAAAATGGTAACCCCCGAGGGGGTGGTGTCTCTTGGGGCTGACCCAATCAGTGCCCCTGCAAAATTTAAACATATCACACCAAACCAGAAAAGAAGGATGATGATGTAGTTGGAGGAGAAGTGGCCATGTTCTGAGACCACGAGGAGAGAGAGTGTCTAGGAGCCCTGCTGGGGGGCCAAAACCACCCAACCCCCAGCTGGGGTTGCAGGAACTCAGAAACAGTGTTAAACTGGACTGAGCTCTGTAACTAAGAGCTGGGGGAAGTTTCCTTGCTGTGAGTGGACAGTCAGAGATACTGAAAGCAGCGGTGGAGCAGCAGTGAATGGAGAGCTGTGGCAGAAGGCCAAGAAGATAAGAAACAAGCAGCAAAGACGGTATGCAGCTAAGCAGAGGGACACAGACAGTCTGATGGAGAGAGAGAGAGAGAGAAAGCTCAACAGAGGCAGTTTTGAGGTAAGAACTAAATCAAATCTCCCAAAACCCCTTTGAGACCCCTCCTGAAAGGAGGTGGACTTCTACTTGATAGAAGTCCTAAAATGTAGCATGCAGCAGAGAGAGAGGACCTAAGAGCTCAAGACGTCCTGGAAGCTGGACTGGGATGGCCAGACGGAATGCGGGGGAAGTGGCCTTGCCCTGTTGCTGCTGCCACACTGGCAGTTTTGAGACAGAGCAAAGGAGCTCTGATGGAACGCTTAGGGCAAAGACTGAACTGAAAGCTGCCCTAAACATTCTGACTCAGGAGGAACTTGAATCTCCTGAGGAAGGAATTTGCACGAAGATGCCCCTGCACTTCGTGATATGATGTGGTGAGGTGAGCCTTTGTACCAGCAATCACAGTCCACGGGAGAGAGACCTTTGCTCACAGCCAAAGAGCCAAGAGGGGTGAGAGAAGACCCCCTTGTGTGTAATGGAGAGAGAGAGATCCAGTTACAACTCCAGCTACGACTGCTGCATTGGAGAGGAGAGACACTGCTGCCCTGAAAGTGGAAAGGATCTTTCCTTCTTCCCTTCTGGACTTTTATTGGAGGGAAAAGAGATTTAATCCAATGTAAATACTGTTTTACCATAGGACCGATAGTTAGAATTGTGTATATAATGTATTAGAATATTTATTTGTGTAATAATTGTAATATAATTCCCTTCTCCCATACTGAGTCTTGTGCTGTGTCTGGAAAACCCCTCTCACACTGTGGTGAGTTGTGGGAGGGGGGCTTGGACTCAGAAATTGTATTTTTGGAGGTCTCAAACCACAACAAATTGAGGTTCTACCCAGATAAAGAGATAAGACCCATGAGGCTTGTAATAACAGAGAGGTTCCCAGACAAAACATAGGCTGTACCATTGTAGAGAAAGTAAAGTTATAGTAATGTAAGTACTCAGAGTAAAGTTTGTGATAATACTGTATTAATGTGTAGAGAGATTTTCACTATATTTTGATTTATTGAAGATTGTATGTTGATTGGAGAGTTTTTAAATTGATGTGACATGTTTTAATTTTGCATTGGCAAGGGGGTGGAGAGTTGTGGTGGAGAAAAAAAAGCAGTTTTCCCCCTGGAGTTAGAAAAAATGGTAACCCCCGAGGGTATACAACCAACACAAAGCCAAAGTCCTGCTCGCTGCATGCAGAACCCTGCTGTTAGAACTTATATACTAAGGAATGGCTGGGAAATTATCCTACTAAGGTGAAAATGATTTGGAAAGAAACTGGAGCTGCTGAAGTTCGGCACTGACAGACCGTTTATAAAGTTATATTAAAGGAATGCACCCTAACATTTGTAATAACCTTGCAGTATAAAAATGAATAGGTCTTGATTACTTGCTCTAACTCCCTGTGTTATAGTATCTTAAGTTTCTGAGAGCATGTTATCATAGAGTCACAGATGCATAGAATCATTTGGGTTGAAAGGGACCTTTAAAGATTACCTAGTCCAACACCCCTTGTTATGGACAGGGACATTTACTTAACAGATCAGGTCCAATAAGAGAAAGATCAGAAGAGACTGATGAAATTTTATGAGGTGCAGAAAATGTGATCAAAATTAGAAACTTAAGAAATTAATTTACTTGTTCCAGACAAAAGAATACTGACAAGAGTCTTGCGAGTTTTCTTGAGATACAAAAAACAGGGAGGAATTATTTGTTGTCCAGTTTCCATGCCATTTAAAACCATATGGTTTTAAATATTTCTTATTGAAGTTCAGAATTTGATTTCTAATAGTAAAAGTAGTTGAATACTGGACTAAACTGACCTGGATGTGTGTAGAATCTCCATTACTGGTATATCTTTAATAAGAGAGGGAAACCCAACATCTGTCAGAAACAGCACAACCATAAACAATCCTGGGTTTAGGTAAGGAAATGTAAGGAAACACAAACCTGAGCTTTTATGACTCTTCAGAACCATTACTTTCCTTATCTCCACTCCAAGACTTTGAGATGTATATTTTAAAACATGTTTTCATGTTAGTATTCACCAGAGTAGATATTCCCAAAGAAGATTAAAAGATGTTTTCTGAAAACAGATAATTTTTAATTGTGAGATACTCTGTGTCCTGTATTATGCTTAAGAACCAAACTACAAACTAATAAATGTAAGTTTATTATACCTTACTATTTTATTTTATGTAATTTTAGACAGCTGGATGATACAATCTACAAAAAAACCCACTAAGATTCTGGAATGATGACAAAAAGACAGCAATGGCAGTCTGTCCTTGTTCATTGAAATTGATGATCTCATGTAATCTCACCATCTCCTGTCCTTCCCTGTGCCCATAACATTATTGTCAAAGTTTTTCACAAGTATCTTAGATGGTGAAAAAGTATATGAGAGGTACAAACACTGAAGAGGTAGTTACACGAGTTTCAAGTTATTTAGAGGGACATTAACACAGAAATTATTACTAGAATAATAGTAATATTCCCTTTCAAGTGTCTCAGGATAAACACTGGATACATTAATTATTTTTTCTGTAGAGATAAAGTAATTTTTGTCTTGCTTAAGAAGAAATAAAAATGTTTTCTTAATGTTCAATCCTACTTTGTATTACAGTTATCCAAGCTTTTTTTAAAAAAGAAATAAACATTGGTGTATTAAAGGCAGCAATTATCAATTGTTAGATGCTCAGGCACGGTTTATTTTGCTTTTGAAAATATAACCAGAAAAAGCAATCATTCAACAAGTCAATCAATGCACTTACTCAATTGTCCTCGAACTTCACCAGAAGAATAAAAGGCAATCATGGACATTACAGGATATGTTTGATGTTCTCAGTGTAGGATAAATCATTGTTTCTTATTATTTTCTATGACGCTTTATACCTGAAATGTATAACTTGGCATCTTTTGTTCATTTTTCTTTATTATTCTAGTCCTCTGACTTCAAACAGTAACACCCATTCACATATCTCTAAGAGGCTAATTTGTTCGTGTGTGCTTTTGGTAAAATACTCCTAAAGAGATGAACAGATTTGCTCAAGTGAGTTTTTAATTGACACTTTATAACTGGGGATATCACTTATTGGGTAAAAAGGCTGAAATGTCTTGTCTATTTGATGTGCTAAAATCAAACTATATGAAAAGTGCTTATAGCTCATTAAAGTAGCACTCTTCAGATCAGTTACAGAGATTTTTCTGCTTTTCTCAGTTTCATTTTTAAAGTTCAGACTCCCATTGTTGGGAGGGAGATTGTTCAGGGCCTTGTCAATTGATATAATCTTTTTCTTTCTGCTTCATATTTTAAAGTGTCAGTCCATGTAGACTACTTAGCTTGAGTATTTAACTTTGCAACATTTAATCTTTCTTTTTTTTTTATCTTCCTTTGAATTTTTCTTTCACTTCTTGTATTCATAGCTTCATTCACTTTAAAAAGCAGCCTTGGACTAGACCATAGGTATTGTTTGACTTCCAGTCCAGTCTTCTAAATCTATTTGTTTTACTTGGCTCCCAGTCCCAAGTCTTCTACCTATCTCCATACCATTATTTCGGTGGTGTTTTCCTCTCCTCCTACCCCTCAGTGTTAAAATTCTATGTAATCTTTTATCTTTTAAATATATTGTGCTTACCTGAGGGTTGGTGCTGTGTGAGGACGTGGGGAGTTAGCCTTTAGTGTTACAGTGTAACAAACACCAAACTGAATTCTTATTTTCTGTGGCTGAAATTCATGTCAAGGCTGAGCATCTCCAGAACACGAGCACCACTAGACTCTCTGAAGCCCTGACAAAGCAGCTGAGGGGATGGGTAAACACACAGCTGCTTTTATTTGGCATAAATCTCATTTTTACTTGCACAAAGATCTACAAATTATGTTTTTACTTTATCCTTTGCATAGATTTATTTATGTAAATAATGACAACTGTATCTATTTCAGTGTCAGTGTAAAAGACAAATAGGCATCACAAAATTCCCTAAGATGTATCAAGGAGAATTAATTTAGATTTTGTTTACCTGTAAGATTATTTCAATGCAGATTCTGACTAAAGCATATCATAACTGTCTAGAACCCTGAGACATAGTTTTACTAAGAATTTCCAGTGTAAATTTTTCTGACTTCAACATTAAAATTTGTTATAGTACTGTTATCATATTTTATCTGCATTTTTTTGACTTTCAGCCTCATTTCAATAAATTATCACATTTACAACCTAGCTTCAAGATATCTCTCTGAGTTAAACTTACCATGTAGCACATGATGCATATTGGAAAACTCTCTGGAGGTTTAGTCCAATTAATCACGGAGATAATGCAGGATGTGTTTTTTTGCTTAATAAGTAGTGTGGCACACTGCACTCATATGCACAGGTGTTCTGTAATTTGCACAGACAATCAGTAGGTGGCTGTGTGCAATTCAAGACGTTGGGACTGGGGTCTTACACTAATATTGAATCTAAATCTACTTTCTTTCAATTTAAAACCATTTCTCCTTGTCCTGGCACCACATGCCTTTATAAAAAGTCTCTCTCCATCTTGTAGGCGCCCTTTAGGTACTGGAAGGCTACTAGAAAGTCTTCCTTGAGCCTTCTCTTCTCCAGGCTGCACAATTCCAATGCTCTCAGCCTGTCTTTGTAAGTAAGGTGCTTGAGCTTCCTGATCATCTTTGTGGCCCTTCTCTGGACTTGCTCCAACAGGTCCACATAGTTCATGCATTTCTGGGTACCACAGAGCTGGACACAGTAGTCTAGGTGGTGTTTCACCAGAGCAGATTAGAGAGGCAGAATCATCTCCCTCAATCTACTGGCCACACTCCTTTTGATGGAGCCCAGGATGCATTTGGCTTTCTGGATATTGAGTGCAAACTGCCTGTTCATATCTAATCTTCCATCCACTAACACCTCCAAGTCCTTCTCCTCAGGACTGCTCTTGATACACTCTCTGCCCAGCCTGTATTTTTGCTTGGGATTGCCCTGACCCAGGTGCAGGACCTTGCACTTGGCCTTGATGAACTTCATGAGGTTCACACAGGTCCACTCTTAAGCCAGTTAAGGTCTCTCTGGATGACGTCCCTTCCCTCCAGCGTGTTAACAGCACCACACAGCTTGGTGTCGTTGTCAAACTTGTTGAGAGTGCACTCAATCCCACTGTCCATGTTCATGACAAAGATACCAAAAAGCATCGATTCCAGCGTCCACCCCTGAGAAATGTCACTCGTCACTGCTTTCCACTTGGATGTTGGGCTGTTGATTGCAACTCTTTCAGTGCGACCATCCAACCAATTCCTTATCCATTGAGTGGTCCATCTGTGAAATACATGTCTCTCCAGTTTAGGGGCAAGAATATCATGTGGTACATAGTCAAATGCTTTGCACAAGTCCAGGTAGATAGTGTTAGTCACTCTTCCTCATCTATCACTTGTGTAACTACATCATAAAAGGTCACTGAACTTGTCAGACATGATTTGCCCTTAGTGAAACCAAATTGTCCATCATCAGTCAACTCCTTATTTTTCATGTGCCTTAGCATGGTTTCCAGGAAGATCTGCTCCATGATCTTTCTGGGCACCAAGGTAAGATTGCTGGCCTGTAGTTCCCCAAATCTTCCTTATTTACTTGGATTTCCATGGCTTCTCAAATATGACGGCAGACTTCCTCTACCAGTTCCCTCTGGACCTGTGGATGAATCTTATCAGGTCCCCTGGACTTTTGCACCCTCAGGTTCCTTAGATAGTCTTGAACTTGGTCTTCTCCTTCTGCTATGGATGCAGAATCAAAGAAGTAGAGTTCAGTCCTACTAAGTCAAGTTTCTGCTAATGTTGGTCACAGGATTTCTGGTCAGCTCAGAGCAAGCTTGTGTGTGCCCATAGACCATCATGTACTATATTGCACCAACAGGGTGCACCAACAGGGTGCACCTGGGGGGTGAAAAGTTCATTGACAATCAGTCATTTCAGTCACAAAAAAAAAAAATATTATTTTTTTTTACTAGATGCAATACTGTAAGGTTGAAGCACTAGAACTTGAAGTTTGCTGAAGGGGAGGGAGTGCTACTGATCATTCCTTTGGAAGGCAAATTTCTGGTTCTCTCTGTGAGCATTAGTACCTGATGCAAAGTTCATTTTGTAGATATTTAAAGGCTAGAAAGTGCTGTGTTTAATATGCAAGGGCTTTCACAGTATCTTTAGGCTTGTTACAAACAAAACTGCGTTGTTAAACCAGAACTGAGGGCGTGTCTTGAACTAACTGTGGCTGTGACTGTGGCTTACTTACATGAAAAATTACTGCACAGGAAGCACATTCCTGCATATCAGGGTGGAGTGTGCAGGATGTAATTTGGGAAATCTAAATTATGTTCCTGCATTGAATGATTACCCTGAAAAGGCTACCAGTCTCCATTAACTATAAAGTCTTCAGGCGACTGAACTGGGACAGCTCAACATTGTTTTGCAAATAATCTTCTAGCTCTGTCCATGTGCATCTTCAGCCAACCTGTACTGAAGCTGAGAAGCCAAATTAGCACAAGAGAAAGTCCAGACTCTCAGGGACACAGTCAGAGGAGACCCCCACACTGACATATCTGTGCAGTCTGGGAGTCAGAGCTCGTTGGTGCCTTGCTGGGGATGTGTGAGGATGGTTGAGATCTAGGACTGTCTGCCCATGACTCTATAGTCATGCCCTTCTTGCATGTAAGGAGGACCTTCACACGCTGCCTTCCACAGCAGGAACTTTCCTGTACAGTCAAATACAATTACCAAGACATTGGAAAAGTGGATACTGAGCATATCCTGAAAATTGTTGTGCCTTCAGAAGCTGTGTAAGGACAAAGGAAAAGAGAGAAGACTATTTATTTGAATGATGTTCACTTGGTTGAACCTCTTCCTAAAAATGTGCCACTAAATCACAGAATCACAGAATGGGTAAAGGTTGGAAGGGACCACAGTGGGTCATCTGGTCCAACATCACTGCTCAAGAAGGGTCATCCGTTGCACAGTTCTTGAATATCTCCAGTGAGGAAGACTCTACAGCTTCATTTATCTCCAAATATTTCCTCCTTTAAACTGCATTAATAAAATAATGCTACACTACTTCTGTAAGTTCAGAAGTCATGAATTAGTAACACAACAATAATATTAATAATACCAAAAACCTTTCCAAAAACAATTTTATTAATCTACCTATAACACACATACCATATATATTACTTGGATGGGCTGCATCAACATTAATATATAATATGTTGCAGTATTGGGAAAAAGTTGCTTTGTTTACTGTTCTGTTTTTTAAATGTATAGTAAAGGTGTAACTGATAAATCAGGTGAACCTGATAAATATAAGTTTTTTCTGATGCCAGCCAAATACATGAGACTTTGAACTCTAGTGGTTGTCTGATCCAATATCACTTTTAATGGCTTTTTTCTTAACTCCTGTGCATTTGTCTTCCAGCTTGGTGATAACTGATCACTCTTTTCTTCTTCTTTTAAAACATATCTACATTTTTTATAAAAAAGTTACCTTCCATTTTACAAAATCTGGTTATAATGTGAAAAATTAGTGCCAAAGGCCAACATTTAATTACGATGTGCTGCTAGCAGTTTCTCTGATGTGGTACTGGAAACTAGTAATACTTTCTCTGGTTTAGCTTCTTGTGAGTTTTCAGAATCAACTTTATCTGTTTGAGTGTTCTTGCTAATATTTGTGAGCCTTTGGTTACAGAAAATAGTAGTTTATTTAGTGCTTTGGAAAGAATTGCAGGTTGCATTCGGAAAATATGGAACATCAGTAGCTTTAAGAATTCGTTATTTCGTGTGTCATGTTTCCTGCTTTTCTAAAATCTCGACTACATGAACCAGTATTCTGCAAGCAAACCTCAAATCTCCTCACAACTTTCATTCCTGGATGCAAGTCTTACCAAACAGTGAAATAGATAGGTTAAAAATTTGCTAGTTTCAAAGTTTCAGCAAAAAGCTTGATAAAATAATATTTAAGAAAATGGAATAGCAGTAAAGGCAGAGCAATGTACTCTTACAAAAAATCAACAACTTTTTAATTTGAAATTACAGTGTTTATTTTCCTTATTTTAAGCCTTTTGGTCATGTGATTAACAGTGTAGTATCTTTTAAAAGGGGTATCAATTTCCTTTTAAATAATATTTCAGTTCAAATGGATCCATTCTGCTTTAACATCTTATCTCTTCCAGAGCTGCAGGAAAAAAAGGCAGGACATTTTATATCGCTAGAATCTGCATTCTCATCTTCTCACAGAGACTAAGAACATTCTGCTTCCTGAAGAGACCAAGATTTCAAAATGTTAAAGTCATGAGTTATTATTTTTCAATGTAAAACCCAAAAAGTGTCTATGTATAAAACATTTGAAAGGTATGTGTTCTGCATGCATAGAAAACAAATGTGAAGTTATAAAACTTTTATTGGCACTTTTTTTTGAAGATTTGCATAGCTTGTAGCTTATGCACCTCAAAACTTCTGTTTGTATACTTTTACTATATGCAGTGCTATCTTGTATTCTGTCATGAATCATAAAATGCATTGAGATAGAAGTGACAAATTTCTAAGTCACATGGAAACTATAGTCCTCATTTCGCTAACCTCATTTTCACTCTGATAGTTTATCTATCTTAGGTTAAACTTCGAACATTTCACAGCTCTGAAAAGCTTTAAACAGCTCCCACTCTTGACTCTCAGAGCAGGATGTTGTAAAAAAACAACATTCCTCTTGAACAAATGTGGAATTTCTTTACTTACCACTTAGCCCCAAACTTGAGCTTTCCCAAAATCTAGGATAGATTTGTCATAGAAACTATCTAGAAGTTAGCCATTTTTTTATCTTTTTCATGTTAGTATCTATGTAAATGCAAGTTACATATGCATGGAGGTAGAAATATTAATTTAACTATGGCACTTAGTCATTTCTATGCATCATACTTTGCTTTGTGGCACAGCTGTTAGACTTGGTATAAGTTATATTATGATGTTGCATTGCAAGAAACCTCCAACAAATTATTCAGTCTTCCATTTTTCAAGTCATGAATTTTATGAAGACGCTGGATCCAGAATGGCTGATTTTATAACCTAAAGGTAGAGATCAAATTCTTTTTACGGTAGGAAAACATCTAAAATTAGATGTTTTACAGACCTCTTGTTCTGTTTGTGTAGGAAGCTGAGGTATTTGCTGTTTATTCAAACTGTTTTGCTTTTTAACTAGCACAGTGTAATCATTCAAGCACTAGGATTTAGCTATACCCCACCTCATAAATGGTTCCTCACATTTATTTTAGAGAAAGCTATCAGATTTTCAGAAAAATTGCTTGTGTTCATCTCGAGAACCTTAGTACAGAAAAGATGATAAAATTTCAGTTATTATTGCCACATTGAACTTAATAAATGGCACTTAAATACATAAACTTTTTCTAAATCTTGTATGCTATAAAAGTAAGATTCAACTTGAGGAAAAAACTCAGAAATAATTTTTCTCCTGTGTAATCTTGTTTTCTTTATGAAAAAATGTTACCATATTTGGAAAATGTACACAAAAGTGGTGGATTTATGTGGGCTTTAGATGATATATAGACCTGTAACTTTCTATGTAGAGGTGAATTTCCCTGTGTGGTAAAGAAATAATGTTTCCCATCTCAGCTTGGAATGTGCCTAGCACAGCAAGGACTTGATTCTGATTAATGACTGCAATGTTATTTGTTTCATTTTGCTTTTACAGCTAATCAAATCATATAAATATGTTTTACTGTTCTCTTCTGAATCATGGAAGACAATCCACAACAATTGAAACATGTTTTATTCTCATAACCATTATGTCAAGTAGAATGGTAAAATCATAAATATTGTTGGTTAACAGGTGCTTTCAGACTATTAAACAAATAATATTTAGTTTAATATCCAAAATGTGTTGATATACTTTATCATCTAGAGAATGAAATAGAGTAGTTTAATGAAGTTTTTCTCTTCTCTAGGATATGCAGGCATGCTCTCATGTTTGTTTTTCTAGTATTCTTCCATCTTCGTGCTATACAGAGTGTGAGCATTTCAATAATTCTGCCATAGGCAGATCTGATAGAGTGGTTTCCTCATTTTCTCATCTAACACTAGTGCTGTTCTCCCCCTTCCTAGTGAGGATATGATCATGGCAGAGAGCATCTGGCCAGTTCATGAGGTCAGTGGTGAGTTTTTAGGGTACAGCCTGTGAAAGCACAGGGTATCCACACTATTTGTAAAATTCCATGCAATGAACGTTCAAGTTTCGTCTCTTCTGATGTTAGCCCTTCTGTAAAGACAAAGAGGAAGGGGATACTGATGATGAGCATGTCTGAGGGAGGTTTCTGGTCTGCAGGATACCCAGGGGAAAAGAAAACATGACTAGAACCTGACAACCTTCAGCTCAAACAGAGGGGGGAAGAGAAATGGCAGAAAGGAGCAAGGATCAGGCAGTCAGATCATGGAGACAGCAGATGACCACAGAGAAATAAGCAAAGTTTGCTGCAGCCCAAAATATCTCTGAACTAGTTCAACCCAAGACTATATGCAAGACATTGTTTCAAGGAAGAACTCTTAATAAACTTTTTATTGCTAGACAGACAGTCATTCCAAATTTTCTCTCCTTTAATGTTATATTCCAATGAAACCTGCCTTTTCCAGTTTAATAGCCAATATTAGAGCTTGTCTAGAGGAGGTCACATAAAGGGCAAGTTCTAGGCATATTGAATTCACAGATTTGGCCAAGTCAATGTTCCATCACATTCAACTAGCTTTGCATGTTTGTTCACATTAAGATATCAGAAACTTTCCATTACCACTAGTGTACTACATCACTGAAATTAATGAGAGGAATAGTGTATATGGTCATAGACAGAATTTAGCAAAGTCAAGACTTTGCTAAATTTTCTTTGGAATCCAGTCTAACTGATGTGATTGGCTGGTATGTCTCTGTGTAGTTTTTCACTGTTATATACAGTTATGGGTTTAATAAATGGACAAATTGTACAGGCTATACAGTCAGAAAGGCCAAACAGCAAATCAAAGCAGGTTGTGAAGTATAACATGAGAATTTATGTCTTTACTCATTGTATTATAATATGTATAAGTAGTTTTCCGTTGTTGCCTTGAGGTCATTTAGAGATTCACTGTCCAGAGTTAGTCGGGGTTAAATACCTGATTTAATTTGAGAATAAAAGAATACCAGTCAATAAATAAAATCATTGGACTCAATATAAAAGTGAAACTTGTGAAGCTGTGTGAGAACTTTATCATGTTCCCTATATCTATGGGAAGACGCCTATCATATCCTTCAGTCTGGAGCACATGAACTCATTCACTATCCTATTTCTAGCCTGAGAGAATTGAAACTCAAGGGCGAACAGAGTCCTATTGGAAACATTTTAATAAGTTCCTAATGGATGGTTTTTATCAAAGCACTCCCATTTTGCTGTCCTCAGACAATTTTATGTTTTGTATACAGATAGCAGCCTTCTTTTTGTTGTTGTTCTTATTTTCCAGCCTCTATAATATGCATTTAATATTATTAATCTTATTGGTGTTTCCAAGTACTCTCTTCAGGGTCATGGTACCAGTAATATTGGATATATGGGAAAAAATAAATTTACTTATCAGAAAAGCTTTCAGGTAGAGATAAGAACTCAGCATTTGAAGGAAAGAGTGAGATAACTGAATTCCGCAATGTCTTGGATTTGGAACAAATGCATACACACGCATCTATAAAGATTTGGAGGAGTTGAATTCTATCAGGCTGTTTGACCTTGTCCCAAAACAAGAGGCATCCTTCCCTTACAGAGATGAGATGGGGAAAAGCTCCAGGACTCCACCCAAGCCCCATCTGCCTTGGGTCTGCTAAGGGGTACAGAGGTGCCTGTCACTGGGAGAGCTCCTAGGGAAGTCTGATATTCTACCAAGAGGCTACCAGGATTGCTTTCCCAGTATCACAGAATCACAGAATATGCTGAGTTGGAACAGACCCTTGTGATGTTATGGATATTCAGAGAGACTTCCAGTCTTCTCTTTCCCCTTAGCACATCATTTCTATTTTCAAGATTTAAATTTTCTGCAGTTTATATGATATTTGACTAATGTTTCTTCTCACCTCATCTTTTATATATCTTCCGAAATATTAATAACCTGTAAGTTACTAAACAACCTTCTGTTTTCAGATAGTCAGTCTAACAAATACTTAATGAAAAATAGATCAATGAGTCTTCCATTTCCTGTAATTTATTCTTTCTCCTAAAGCATACATAAAACTATCAAAAGTGATGAAAAAATTGAATTGCTAAAATTCTGTTGACGTTCAGTGAAAGGTAAAAAATGCCCAAATCCCTGTCTCATTTCTGAAATGGAATTTCAGTTTCAAAACCAGGTAGCTGTTTTTGAAAACGTTACCTTGTTTCTTTCTAATAATTTTATCTGCAATTATGCTCTTTAGTTTCTTTAAGGAAGTACTTTTAAGTCTGACTAGTACAACCAAGACATTGAAGCTTTGTTTTTTTTGTTTTTTTGAATTACACATGACAAAACCAGGAAAATGTACTGTAAAAAAATAAAAATAATTGAAAAACATAAATATAAATGTGATTTAAGGATATGTTTCAAGTTTCTACTTAGAAAATTCAAATGTAGTCTATAGCTAATATTATTTTTTGGGTTAAAAACATTAAAATTAGTTATGCCTGGACAATAATTGAAAATATTTTAAATGCAAGGGTTTTATTTGGGGTACAGCAAGACTTGAAATGAACTAATGCTTATACCTGCTAAAGCATCAAACTCAGTACAAATTCTTTCATGCTTAATGTCTCCCTGATAGCAACACTGGCATATTCTGCCTTGCATGCATTCACACCATTTTTGAAGATCAAGATGAAAGGCATAAACAGAAGATTCAGCTACCACATTGTTTTTGAGAAATGTATCCTATAGTGAAGTTTTTCCATTCATTTCATTAAATCTTAATAAAGAGTTACTTGCTATTCCACACTTTTCTGGAAAAAAAAGTCTTCTCAATAATCCCACAAAGAAAACTAATTCTCAGTTCAGGGGGAGTAATTCTTGCCCTTCAAAAACTTTTCATATTTTATTATTTTTATCTTAGAACATAGGGCTAATCGTTTTTCACAGAAGGTTAGTGCTCATCCAATTTCATGGGGTTATTGGTTCATATCACAGATGTAAAAAATGCAAGTGTTGGTTATTTCATCTTTTCTAAAAATACAGACTGCTGCAGGACAGAATAATGGCATTTGGCTTATCTCTGAAGCACAAATATAACTTGGAGATCACTGGTGCATTTTAGGAAAGTAGTACCAATTTCTCATGTAAAAAGCCAATCTCATTACAACATTCTCTCAACTGCAGTCTTCCTAAATAGAGTATTAGTACCAACTGCTAATATTCTTTCCTTTCAATAAGTAGAATATGTATGCAACACTACTGAATTTTTTCTGGTAGGTCATTTGAGGTCAGCTCTTGGTCTTTGAGCCCAAAGAAAATAATGTTGATCACAAGAACGATTCTTAGATCTGGCAGGTAGGAACAGGCTGAGGTCAAGCTTATCACATGCAAGAGATTTTTTTTTTTTTTTTACACCAGTTACTCAGATAAGGACCAAGGGAGAGATTAACCTTTCCTTAATTTAACTGTTTAAAAATAAGGTGCTGAGTCTGAACAAATCCATTGCCTTGCTTTCTTCTAACCATTGGAGAGGGACATTTGGGAATTTCAGTCTAGTTTTGTAATGGAGTTCATTTTAACATGAATCTGACCTATTTTAAAGGTCAATGGAAAACTAATTTGTAGGTCCAGCTGCAAATGAACTCCATTTTCAACGTTTAAGTTTCACTGATACTTCAGTGATCAAAGCATACCGATATAGAGTCATATAGTTAAAGATATCTAGAAATAAGTGCAAAGAATTCGGATTCTGCTGCTATAAAATACCCTTAGAAAAGCAACAGAGACTATAAAATAATTCAATAAATCTGTACAAAATACTACTATGACACATGATATGTACAAATTAGTTTATGAGTGACAGGATTAGAGTGCGTGTTTCTCTGAGTACACTGGACTCAGCAAAAAAATAGTTCTTCCAAGTCAGAGAATAGTGAGGCCAGTGCACAACAGCAGTCATTACCCAGAGCAATGCTTTCTGCCAGTCCTTGGCAGGCTCTCAGGCAGGCTAAAGACATCAAGAGCATGAGCAACAAATATATATCCCTGGATGCTGCTCCTGCCTAAGCGAGCTCAAAGCAGCATTAACAGGAGGTTAAAAAAATAATCTTCCAATACATTAGTCTGATACTTATCAGAAACTTCAAATTAATTTAAAATATTTGGCTTATTTACAGATGTCTACGCTTCATAAAAAGAACCCAATTAATCCTGGGCTGTAGATTCATACCCACAGGGCATGTGAATCCATTTCCACGGCATTAGTTGCTGAGGAACTGCTAACATTTCATGCAGATGTGATGAGCAAAAGTGTCAATTCTGGTAGGAAGTGAGTAGAGATCGGTTTTTGTTTAGGGGTGTTATTTTTCCTGAGCCCATGGACTCCTTTTGGCTTTCCTGTTGCACTGCAGCCCTAAGTATTATTAATAAAGGTTTCTGCTTAACAATAATATGTTCTACTTCTTTCTTAGCTACTATTTGACACATTAGTGGGAATGCAGAAAAATCAAGTTTTTTCTGTAGTTTGTTCAGATGAAGATCACCCTCCACTCTTGTAATATACAATGATACCAAACAGAGAAGAAATGACTGCAGCACTCTGAACTTTGTATGTAGAAGTCACAATTCAAAGGATATACAGTTCTTTCAAACTGAATGGTTAGTCAAAATCTGTGGTCCTGTGAGTTATTTTAGTTGGGAGGAAAAGATAATGATGAAACCGGGTTACTTTGATACTTCTTATATGAGGCCTGAGAAACACTGTTTTACACTACACTTGAGGAAATCAAGCTCTATAAAGTCATCAACATGAACATCAAAATTTTTCCTGAGTTCTTTCCCAGATCTTTCAAAAGAGTTCTTTTTTTTCGCCTTTTTTCTGTCTTTTTTCCCCCACTTCTCCGTATCTGTGATTTTTTTCTCTGATTTTCTCTTTTGTCTATTTATCTGCACTACAATAATAGCCTATCCCAAAAAGAACATCACTTCTGATTTTTAGATTAGCCAGGTGCATTATGAAAGGAACCTGGCTTGATTCTGCAAAGCTCTAGTCAAGTCACCTTGTAAATGTGACTGCATTATCAGCATTACACAGATGTGCATATCATATATATTCATATAAACTTTATATACTACATAAAATTTAACTCAGTGATGAGTACTTGCAAATACTGTGAGCTGTCTTAAAAGGGCAGACTCATAATTTTCATCTGATGCTCATATGAAGTAGGCCAATCATAGTCTATGTAATCAGGACATCAGCAAAAAATTTAAGTATTCATTCTAAACACACTGATAGAATGAAGATCTCATGACTTTCTACAAAACCAGCACTTGGAATAATAAGTTGTTGGTAAAGAATGCAAAATTGAGTGCAAATAGATAGAAATGCCATGAGTATAGTACCTTAGCATCAATATAAAAATGTAGTAGGCTCACTGTTGGCCCATTCATATTACAGAAAAGTAAAAAATATCTGAAGTCAGAAGGAAGTGTTTCAATAAATATTACAACAGCAGGTGCATAAGCATTACTGCCATCTGCAAAATAGATTCAGCAATGCTCGTTAAGGTTTAGTCTTGATTTGATTTGATTTGATTTGATTTGATTTGATTTGATTTGATTTGATTTGATTTGATTTGATTTGATTTGATTTGATTTGATTTGATTTGATCTGATTGATCTACTACTCATCCTCTTAGGCTTGTATCCATTTCCATAGTACCCAGCAAGTAAAAGCAGTACAACACAGCCTAATTTGAAATTCAACAGCCTAATATTAATAATAATTTACTGCTTATATGGAGCATGTTATATATTCAAATAATTGTACAAATATTAACCAACCAATACAAACTAATGTTATTCCTTTACTATCTTATTATATTAATGAAGCATAATAATTATTCTCCATGTACTCTTTCATGTTTCTAGCTCTTTGCATTTTAGCATTTTATGGCAAACTCTGGAGATCAATTTGTACAGTTAAGAAAGATGCATACATGCATAATGTATTTTACAAACTCCTTCTTAAATAGTGTCTACTTCCAAATATGGACAAAAGGTATTAAAATTATACATCACATAAAGATTCTGTCTTTGTGATATCATGAATTAGATATTGATAGAACCAAAAGAATTTCAGGTAAAATTAGAGTTGATCAGAATTTCCCTGAGACAAATTTACTGTCAGAGAATGACAGTCTCTCAAACATCCTCAGATATACACTCCAGCTTTTCTGTGGAAGGAAAGCTCTGAGACAGAGCTCAAGGGCATCCAGCTCAGAGTAGCCCAGTAGATTTATGGGTCCAGTGTAGCAAATTCTTTCTGCGCCCAGGGCTGGACCTGGAAAGATGCCTTTCCAACTTTCTCAGCATGGATCTGGAAACTTTCTGATCCCTTGCAAGTCTGAGCATTTTATATTTTAATTTTAGCCTTCAAGCATGCTTATGAGCCACTGTCCCTGATTGCTCACACTTCCTGCATGCTGAATCATGATCAGGCTTCTGAATCCAGGATAAGCCAGCTACATCTGCTGATGGGGAAATCTGGAGATAAAAGAACAGACAGAGAGTCCCTTGTGCCCAAGCACTACCCTACAAGGACTTAAAGCCAAGTTGAGTTTCAGCACAGTTACTAACAGCATCAGTGCATTTTTTTTCTGACATCTGGACTTTACTCTTGACAGGGGCAATCAAAATTTGTCCATTCTGACAGCTCAGAAATCTTAGAGAAAAAAGACTGAACCAGGAATTTTGGAATTTCAGGTCTGAATGAAACATTCTATGTTATAATTTTGAAAGAAATACTTTTCAGTTTGAGTTGTTAGTATTTCTTTTTAAATCTGTCTGGAGATTTGAGATCTGGAGTTTTTTTTCATGCTGAAGCACATTATTTGTGTCCAAAATTTCAGATTACTGAAAGACAGGAACTCTAATTTCCAAGAAGATTGAAGCAAAATCCAGTAAGCTTTGTGACAAAGATTTTCCTTCCCTTGTTTAAGCCTTCAGACAATTTTTGAAGAGAGTGATGGGCAGAAAAGTGGGGTTTTGAAGTGATATTACAGATCAAGTTGGTAAATCATTGTATTGAACAGTTGTGAAAAATTAATAATGACTAGTTCATTGACTTTGTGTTTTGAGGATTTAAATATGATAGGAATACTAAGTATAATTACCCCCATGCCTTATATTTTATATAAGGTTTCCAGCAGTTTGCCCATTGACTCCAGTGGCCTGGACACTTCACAGTTTGCCTAAATAATTACATTCTGCCTACTTACATTTTTGTCTATAATTTCAACTGTTCATGTTATTTGTCATTTCCTCTTACGAGGTGATACTGGGGCCTACTAATTCCTTCATTTTGTTTCAAAGTTTAAGTCATTAAGTCCCTGATGAGTGTCTGAGAGCAGGAAAAAGAAAAATGTGATTCCCGTTTGGAATTTCTGACAAACTAAATTTAGATGAGCAGTAATAAAAGAAGTAGGAACATGTGGGAGGACGCACACTCACTGTAGTGTGCTTTAATGATCACTGAACTAAGAGCAGAGTAGATTTTGTTGGACAGTTTTGTGGTTTATTTTGCAAATAAAACAAACAAATGGACATGTCTCCATATTCATCTTTTAACAGTTCCTACCAGTTGTAGGTAGCATATGGAAGTATGTGGATAATAAAGATTTTACCTGACAAACTAGCTCAAGCATAATAATAGGAAAGGAAAATTCAGGCACATCTTGACCAAAATAGGATTGCAATGCTACTGAAATGGACAGATATGAAAGGCTGTGAGTGATGGATAAATATGACAAATTAACAGGGAATGGAGGTTTATATGAGAAAAGATGAAAATATATACATTTGTTTTGTCAAGACTGGAGAATATTCTTTGTCAATATTTACCATAAAACAAAATTACCGTCTATTGAAATATAGTACCTTTTTCAAACTACTTACTCAAGAGTACAATTTGAATTTAAGAATATCTAATATAATAGTGTAATAAGAATTAATCAATGCTGATGGAACAGGGAAAGTCAGCTATATAAGTGATGGATGTAGCCTATGTCCATATTGAGAACAGCAAGGATTTCCTTTGAACAGTTGTGAATAAAGAATTCTGGAGATAAGAAGGCTCTTTGGATAAGAGATAAGAAAAATATCTCTGAGGGAGAATTTAGAAGGGGGAAAAACAGCTGCATGGTTTTACTTCCTTTTCTAGGAAACTAAAGATTTCAGCACTGTTATTTTACTGCTGTGAATCTTTCATAGTTACTGCTTTGCCACTTTCTGCTCTAGTTATGGTAGTAAGAAAGTTCTCTCATCCAAAAGCACTCGGAAGTTTCTTTTAGAAGACAGCTTCTTGCTAAGTAGCAGCAGTATGGGGTACATGGTCCCAATGCCCAGATTTTACATGTGGTATCAGATAATTTCCCAATGCAATTGGAAGAATCAGTTCTGTTTTGTAAAGCCATTTAGGTTTTGGACTTGCTTTAGTCTATTAGTTGAGTCCCTCTGGAAAAAGAGCGAACATCTCCCTGAAAAATTTGTGCCTCATGGTATGGCAGGCAGCATTATATTGAGTCTTTCTGTCCTCCACTTAATCCAATAGAAGTCCAGATTCAATGACACTGACAACACATTAGAAATCTTTCCTTTCACACTTAGTTTTTCCTAAACAGTAAGGTCAATAGGTTCCTATGGAAGACCATTCACTTTATGGCCTGCCTTGTAGAAAAAGGATACTCTGTAAGTGACACACAGACAAATATCTGAAAATATTCTTCTGGTTTGATTACTTTTAGGGTGGTTCCTAACTAAACTAATAAAAATTCCCTGTGATAAACACAAAGTGAAAAATAGCTGCACAAGGTGTGTCTGAAAAGTAGAAGTCTGAAAGTCATGTAGACCCTGACTTTATCCCTGTAAGTATGTGTTTTAGTGACTCTGTCCCTTTGGGGTTTTTGCTTTGCTTTCTTTTTAAACTGTTAGAAAACATCTTTACTTGGGGTCTTGAAGCTTAATTAAGCAGGTATTATAAAGGGTTTTTTAAAGATTAATATAACTGCCAAGCTTTTTTATGAATCCATTTCATCACTAGCTCCAGTTTGCTAGCAAGCTCCTTGCACAAACCTCTCAATATATTGCTGTTATTACCACATCTTCACTTAGGAGACCCACCTGTTTATCCAGCTTTTACACTACAAAGAATGGCACAGACTCTTCAGCTTCACAGCTCTGATCCTGCTGTACTTGGCTGTGTCAAATGCTTTTGGCTGTGCTCCTGTCTCTTCTTCAATCATCCCCTAAGCCCATGACAACAATCTAACCCACTGCATACCGGATGTGATTTCTAGCTCACCCTTCGCATGTTCTTACTCTCTTACTGCCTCACTAAGTGAACAGAAGGATCAAAGAAGAAATCCTAGTTTTTACGGTGCTTGGCATAGCTCTACATGTATTTGAGATACTCACTTCTGAGCTAGGTGATAAAATTCATCCTGGTCTGATCCCAATTTTGTTATCAGCTGCCTTAGGAAGCCTTACTTCACAAGGTAAAATGGAAAGGAGAAAATTATGCAGAGGAAGGGAACAGCTGGTGCACTCCTACACATGTGCAAGAGCCCAGATGCACAAACATTTGGACCTGTAATTATAGAAACTTGGCAGCTTTAGTTCCTTGCAAGATTTAGTGTGAATGAGGACTGGATGAACCACATTGTCCTCAGAATCTTGTGTGCATTGCTCATACTATCTTTATATATACTAAAGATGGGTGGACATGGGTATAAATATTTTCATTGACAAGAACATGCTTATGTAGGTCAGTAAGCAGACAGTGGCTCTGAAATCTTGACTTTAATGATAAATCCTCAACCTGCCTTTGGATTACCATAAGAAATTACAGGAAGCAAGAGGAATGAGGAAATGGCAGGTGCTATTTCTGAATTTACGTTTATCCACCTCTCATAAGTACAGTAACATCTTGAAATTACATACAATTTATACTGTGCTCTGTATACTAAGTTCTTGGGGACTTACACCTTTACAACTAGATTTCATGTCATCGCATGAGATGCTGAAAAGTAAGTATTTGTAATGGTTTAGGTTTTAAGAATAAATGGGGATTTGAAATGTAGTATTGTGTCCTGGATCTGTTCTGCTATATTTGAGCTGTCATTTGATGGTGGGAAACAAATGAATTACTAGAGAATGAATGAAAATATTCTCCTTTTATCCCTCGTCTGGACTGGACTCAGTGACTTTACAAATGTGCAGTTAAGCTAAATTACATACTACTCTCAATTTAAATTGTTTCTTGTTCAGTGTGTAAGTAAAGGTTAAAAGTTTCTGCATTAACAAACATACAGAACACTTTCATGGTATGAATATATCTCAAATCAGAAAGACTCTTTTGTTACATGTTTTTGATAACTTAGGGATATAACATTTTTTATTGCAACTGATTTTTTTTTTTTTAAATCTCATATTTCAACTTGGTATTACTTATTTTTTACTGTTTATTGTACAGGAAGTAGTCTTGATGAGAATTCCAGAAACTTTAAGTTCTTAATTAGATTTATAGATTTTCAAGTTTTAACTCTCCAGAAAATACAGATCTTTGATGGTATATACAGGATTAATACATTAGGTGCCAAAAAGTTTAATTTAAAAAATAACAGTGGAAACTGACGCAATTTTCCAGATATACTATGAAAATATCAGATAACTTTTGGATATTATGCAAGAAGTTTCTTCTACTAATTAAATCTAAATGTACAACCATTAAAGAATCTAAGAAACCTGTTAAATGAGCTTAAGTTTCAGAAGAGTTTAAAACATTTAAAAAATATATTAAAATAAAAAGCATAATATTTCTTATAAACCAGTCCCCACAGCTGCCTTAATTTATATGTAGACTTTAGATTTTCTTCCAAGGAATCTAAAAATTTCTGTATGATATATAAAAACCTTTTCAAAGTAAGAATATTTTAAATGTAGACAATATATCCATGATTTTCTCATTGTTTAAGTGACCTTTTAAAGCTGGATCTTAACATGCTAATGCCCATTTAATTTCTTGCAGCCTTGGCATTTTTTCTGCATCTGTTGAAATCATCAACACACAACACCTAGAAAAGGAAGTTCTATATCCAAATCCAAGAAAGAGTGATTATGAATTCAATACGCCAGCAGAGAAATTCAAACAGAGGTCAAGTATCCTGTATCCTATTAATGTGTCAGATTGCTATGTCATCCAGGGCTTGTTTTCAGTCATCTCAGTTCAACTGTAGGAGATTTTTTAGACACATCTGTTTTTTGGTTTAAATTTTTAAAAAGACAATTTCTAAAAAATGGTGTTTTTATAAATCACACACAGTAACATCCAGCTTTGAGGGAAACCAGGTTAGCAAAATTCTGTCCATACGGAGATAAGCTGAAAATCTCAGTTATCTCCCATCATGGTTAAAGTAGATTTTGTACTTTATTACCTTTTTCCAACATTGTTTTGTAGAAACTGTTTCTTTAAGAATAAACCACTCCCCTTCACCAGAGCCACATAGCGGGGGCAAAAGAGGAAGATCCTGCCAGGAAGGAACCAGAACTCCCACCACCTTTGACCATGTGTTTTGTCGGACGGGCATAGAGATGGTAGCAGCCACCATCCTGCCTTCTCTTAGGAGTTGGGAGAATCCTAACTGTGCCGAAACCTGCGAGCTGTAGCTATTGCTGGGTTCAAGGGAGGGTTCCAGGCACCCGGGAAGCACTGCTTTTTGCCTGCTGCCACCGGTTCCAGAGAAGGAAAGTACAGTCCAACCTGGCAATCCCTGATAAGGTATTCTTTCAAAGCTGTTGAAATCAGTGGCAGAATTGATTAATCTTAGTGGAATCTTTGCTCTTTTTTTAAAGAAAGAAAGGCATGAGGAACGAAAAACTAGAAAATATCTATGTAGTTACCATGTGAAGTTCCATATCACCTTCATTTCTGACGTGAATTAGCCTGTTTCTTTGTAGAGCCAACCCTGTAGCATATTGATGTAACCAATGAAAGAATGGGCCTTAATGTTTAGATTCAGATTGCAAAACTGAATAAATAATTAGAAATTTAGGGTTATTGATATACTTCTCCCCCCCCATGAATTATTTGTGTAGTCTACAGACTTGCTAGAAAGTTGTACCATACTGTTTAAAATGTTGTCTGTAGACTTCCCAGGAGGGAACACAACTGCCTTCTCTTTTTATTTAAAGCAACAATAATATTCCTGGCATAACCTAAAACCATCACATTAGATATAGGTCTCTCTCAGCGGATCACTACAGAAAAAGACATTTTCTAGAAAGATTTTAGTGCTGAAGGAAGCAGTTCACGATTTGCTTCAAAGGCAATATACCTTTGTATGGTTTTTGGTTATACCTTTCATTGGAATTTTGAAGGAGAATATAACATAGCATGAAGACTGAATAAAATTTGTCATTGGTCTTGTTCCTACTGTGTGCTGCATTTTACTTCTAATAACATTGAGATTCCCATAAACTAATCACCCATTGGGCCCTAGATGTGATCTGACAGAAACAAAAATATAGGACAAGAGAAGAAGAACAACAAAGACAAGAAACAGGTGGTATGTCCCCTTATGTGGATTGGTGATCTTCTAATCGCGCACTGCAAATGAATGTTGTATGCTCAGATGGAAATAAACATTATTGATAGGCCTTACTTGATATCTCTGCTCCATATGACTATTCTTCCCATGTTTGATAAATAATGGGGAACATTTTAACTTTGAAAGGGGCTGGGAAAACTTCAGAAAGATAAAGATCCATCAGTGAACAATGTCTATTAGGTAGTCTGTACTATGACAATGACTGATGTTGGGGTGAATGACCTTGAAATTTACTTTTCAAATATTTTTGCCTGATAGAAATCTAGGTCACCTCAGAAAAGTATTGGGGTTTTTTCTCGTATATATTTACACAGTATCGTTTGCATCCTCTCTACTTACAGCTCAACTTCCTACTTTTCTTGGAGCATTATTTTAATATTTTAGCCTGTAATTGTACCTAGGGCTTATGAAATATTAATAGCATTTATATTAAAGAAAGTTGTGTGTGCATGGTTATACATATGTTTTGACATGAGAGCCCCAGGAAAAGAAGAAATTTATTTGACTTTCATAAGAACTTCAGGATATAGCACCTTTCCCAACTTAGCCCTGTGTAGACCAAACTGCAGCAACTTTACTTCAGCAAATGCTGAAATAGACAAAATAATGTTCTGTATTTGAAATTCTCCTCAAATCCTCCCTGCACACACTTCACAATAGAGCTGTTTTATCTGTGAAGCAAAATAAGACTATCATAGAATATGTCATGCCTTTAAAACAAGTTACCTGTAATACTTCCCATGTTAACTGACTGAATGTTTTCTGGTTTTCCATCAACACAGACAATAAACAAAAAGGGGAAAAAAAAAAAGAAAAAAGAAAGCTACACAAGCAACTCAGCAAGAACATAATAAACTCACTTTGAACAGTGACAGCTTGAATGGATAATCAGGACTTTCCAAATAATTCATGTTTAATGTGAAACCAGAGGATTTAATAATTTGTCATGTATAAAAGATGCCCTTAAATCAACTTCTGTTCAAATAAGTTGTTTTTCAGATAAGAGACAACGAGATTTGAGAATTACAGCCAAATTGTCTCATAGGCACATGAAGTCAGTTCACACTCCATTTAAATGTATTATTCCTACGCAAAGTTTTGTATTTAAATCTGTTTTCCCATAAGAAAGGAATTGCTAGAAGGTAATAGAAAGCACAGTCTCAAGTGCTGTACACAAGTAGGAGTTAATCATCTAACTGCAATATGAATAACGTGTCCAAATTTCAGATCCCGAAAAACCTCTTTCAGTTTCATCCAAGTCCTCAAGGAGACGCCTATGTTTTTGACATTACCCCGCTCCAGACAGCTACAGTTCAGCTCTGGGCCTCTCAGGAGAGACAGTCTTTACTGCATTTGCTGCATTGGGTAGGCCAAAATTTCGTTGTGATTCACTGTCTGTGCTCCACACACCTTGCCTGGGAAGTTGAAGCTGCTAAACCTGTATTTATTAACTTGTGGAGTCTGCAGACATGTCATTCATGACATGCAAGAGGGAGCTCTGGTGAATGGCTGTAATGCCTCCCCCACAAAACGAAAAGTCTGGCTAACAGTAGTTCTGACTGTGTTAACAAGACAAATAAAGGTGACAGTGTGTGAAAACAAAGGTAATATTACTATCCAAAGTTTAGCATTATTTTATTTGCTTTTAATGAAAGTCATTGTACAAAACAGTCTGAAATAGTCTACAGATATTTTGGAGAGAAGGGTCGAAAATATCCATAGTTTGCAAGTTATTGGAAATGATGCTCATCCTCAGTGGCAGATTTTGCAGAAAGCAAATCCAAATGTGCTACATTTTCAGCAGTAGGGCTTCCCTTTACATAATGGGATGAAGAAAAATAAAAATATTAAGAAAACTTAATATTTTAATCTGAATGTTATTAAAAGAGTACCTTCATTGCCACAATGTTAATTGACACATTTAATTTAATGTAAATATAGGCCTTAAGCTTTAAAGAAATGTAAGCTATAGTCTTTCCTGGAAGCCAAATTAGCAGCTCCACTGCAGTCAGTGGCATTGATGTTTTAATTTCACAAAGGCCAGAAATTCAACCCGATACCACCAAAATTTCTGATTGCATGGAGAAATATTTTATGGCTCCAAAAGCAATTTTATTATTAATATTGTCACCCAGTGCATTCCAGATGAATTGTTTCAGTCTTGTCCTGTTTTAGCTTAAGACACAGATTTTTCTTTTAGTAAATTATAGTCAGTGTTAGAGTTGGTTAGAATTTATTAGAGCGTGGAAATATTTTTTTTTGTAAACGGAGCATTACAGCATTTAAAAAATCATATTTAGTGGTAAATGTCTATTTTTGACATCTATCAACAATTTTTATTTGGGGGCTGAAGTTTTCATCACACTCAATAAAAAACTATGTGCTTTTATGAAATGTTAATCTAAAAGCATGTCAGATCTGTCTGGAAGGCAATCAGTAGATTAAAGAACTAAGATGAACACTAGGGATTTCTTATTAACTATACTTTCCTCTCGTTCTTGCTATAAATAACTTTGCTCCTGTTTTATATTTAAAATAAACTTCCACTGTTTTGACTTCTCAGTTTAAATCAATATATAAAAACACATACTGAAGAGATCAGTTGCAGAATATTTAATTCTTCATTGGCTTCACTGGATGTAGCTTGAACATACATCACTCTCAAACTATTGTTAATACTGGTGATTTAGAAGACACTAAGGAGAGAAATCCCATACCAACCCCCTTTTAAATTATTTGACAAATACACGTTGGATTAAACTTGCCACAATTGGAGATGCACAGGTTGTAAAGTAAGTTGCACTGAACCACCTGAATGTAATAAAAATTACTTAATCTCTAGGACAATTACCCACCAAAACCTGGACTTGGATGTCAGTTATGTAATAATATATCTGTTATTTGTCAGGAAGCCCTACCAGAAGAATTTCTTTTTCTTTGCAGATATAAATATGAAACACATGCATCAGACACAGATAGAGGAGTCATTTCTTTTCACATCTGCAAACTGAATTTCAGTGCCTGATATATCCCTTCTGCAAATGGTTTGTACTCTGGGAGGGGTCTTTCAAAAGGATTTAACAGTTCTGAAGTTGAACAATGAGGGGAAGATACTCCTTCTCCAGAGTTATGTTATATTTTCATGGATTGTGGCCACATGCCAAAGGGCTTAGTAGCCATTATTCTGAGTCTCCAAGTGATTTCTGGGGATTAGGTGCAAAATAATTGCTTTGAACAGATCATTTCACCCTGACGTTAATTTTCCCATGGGACTTGTGAAGCAGGAAACTTTACAGTCTACCTTTCTGATCCTGGGGAAATGTGATTGCAATGCCGTAGTTTAATTTTTTACACAGTTCGTTGATACTATAGTGATTCCATGAAATCCTCATGATAATTCTTTTACTTTATAGTTTTATTATTATTTAGAACCAATCAAATCCTTTCCTTTATTTAATTATTTTGCTGCACAGAGGTTGTTGAAACTCTCGCTTTAGGTTTGGGGTTTTGGGTGAGCTGGACACAGCCCAGGAACTATTTTGGGGATGAATTTATCAGTCTGTCATTACCAGTGGAGCTTAATTTCTCTGGCAATGAGACCATCTGCAGTAGATGCACGCATGACCATGACCGCTATGTGCTCATAGCTAAATGTGGTTGTAGAGACTTTAGGAGACCTCTTTTATTCCCGAGGTCTGTCGTAGATTTTGTGGTTATGTTTATCCTTGCATACTGTACAGGATGAGGACGTGGGCTTGATGCTCGGCATTACCTGTGCTGTTCAAGTGTTGCCATGTACCTCAGTAGCGTTTTGGCCTAGACCAGCTAGTACGGTCCCACACAACAAGGGAACCATGTGTGAGTGACAGAATGGCCTCCAGATTGGTCTGAGTATGCCATCATCTTTTGGGAGGAAGCGTTTAGTTGTATGAGATGTACCAGGTGTCTGAGACCTGTCAATAAGCATAGGGTGTTTTTGTTACCTGCAGACGGGAAGGGATCCAGCATCCTTTGTCTCCTCTGAGAACACTGCCATAGTCATGGGACATGACTCCTCTCTTAAACTGTAACTTTATGAATCTACCAAAATGTTGGGAAATCTCCTTGATTCCTGTTCAAAATAATGACAATAACACTCCCAGCAAAATATCTTTCTGTTGTATCGGGTTAGAACTCTGTTAGAGCATCAGTGTCTCTATAAATTTTGTTCAATGGGGCCCTAATCTTGCTCTTGTCCTGATGTGATACATTAATGGATGTTTGCAATACACTGTTGTTTACACACATGCTATTTCCACGTTCAACTCACTCCCTTACCAAGTTCTGGGCAGTTTTATGGGGCACAGATATATTTTCCCTTCAACTTTTGAAGCTTGTATTTCTTTTGGGAGCAGGGAGAAGTGGGGACTGCAGCAGTGGCTTCTGTGAGAAGACACCAGAAGCTGCCCTTGTTGTCCAATAGAGCCAATGCCAGCCATTTCCTAGAGGAACCCACTGCTGGCCAAGGCCAAGCCCATCCATAATGGTGGTAGCACCTCTGGGATTGCAGATTCCCCTGCAACCTGTAGTAAAGACCATGGTGAGTCAGGCTGTCTTCCTGGAGCCCGTGGAGATCCACAGTGACATAGATCCACCTGCAGCCTGTGGAGGACCCCACACTGCAGCATCTGGATGTGTCCTGAATGAAGCTGTGATCTTGGAGACAGCCTGTACTGGAGCAGGCTCCTGGCAGGACAAGTGGCCCCATGGGGAGAGGAGGCCATGCTGGTGCAGGCTCCTGGCAGGACTTGTAGTTCCATGGAGAATGAAACCCATGCTGGAGCAGCTTGTGAAGAACTTCAGCCCCTGGGAAGAACTCCTGTTGGAGAAGTTCCAACTGCCTCCTGTGGGAGATCCCACACTGGAGATGGGAAAGAATGTAAAGTGGAATGAGCAGCAGAGAAAGAGTTATGTACTGACTGAAACTCCCATTCCCTGTTCCCCTGCACTGCTCTGGCACAGGAGGTAGAAAAATTGGGAGTGACATTTAATCTGGGAAAAAGAAGTGATGGAGGCAAGGTGTTTTTAGGTTTCTCATTGTCCTACTCTCATTGATTGGCAATAAATTAAAGTACTTTCCCCAAGTCAAGTTGGTTTTGCCTGTAATGGTAACTGGGTGATATATCCCTGTCCTTATCTTGACTCACAAGCCTTTTGTCCCTTTTTGTCTCTCTGTCCTGTTGAGAAGGGGAAGCAATGGAACAGCTTGGTGGGTGCCTGACAGTCAACCAGGGTCAACCCATCACAAGTGTCTACAGTAAGATATTTGAAACATTGTTAGAAGACAATGTTCATTAAAACATCTTGAAAGTAATTATAGAAAGACAATGATCACAACTTTTGCCAATAGTCATTAGTCTTCTTTTGAGCTGTTATTGTTGAACAATGCAGTGGATTGCCATCTCCCTTTCCTAATCTTTTATTTCTTGTTTTTGAAAGCTTGATGGTAGCAGCAGCTGTTATATGACTGAATACCTATCCATGCACAGCTGGACAACAGATAGCAGAGTTGATTTAGAAAAGCAATTTTGAACACTAGAAGCTACCTGGAACTCCAACTTGGCTAACTTATCTGCTCAGAAGTTAAACTACATTATTTATGGACAATCTACTGTAACAAAAAAAACAAACTAGCATATAGACATATTGGCTTCTTTCTGTCTGCAATATACTGTGGAACTTGTAAAATGCTCTCATTTTTTAACCTTTTGGAAAACCAAACTAAAAAATTGTCTTCTATAGAAAATTTAAATTTTGTTTCTACAAAATATTTTAATTTGTTACCCAAAATTCAAAAATAGATTTAAACAAAACTAATTCCTTTCTTAATTGGCAGTTTCCCATATTCTCTAGATCCTGTGGTTATTAGTATGTTAGTAATAGGTTAGTAATAGAATTCTTTTGACCTACAAAATGATTGCAAAAGATTTAAAAAAAAAAAAAAGAAAGAAAAAATGACAGACAAACCATAAATTAACAATCCAAACAGGCTGACAAACAGGGAAGGCAAATTATAAAAATGATAATAATAAATGAACAGGATTTAACTGTTGTAAATGAATGTATCAAACTGTGGCAACACTCTAAAAAGCAATGCTTAGATTTTTTTGCAGAAAGGTTAAGTGGCCCTTGAATTTAAAAAGGTTCAGAAACACTTCTCTGGACATGGACTGTTGAGATTATAAAGACCCTTTACCAGTGGTTAATGGCTGTCTTTCAAAGTGTAATTAGCTGATTCAGAAACTGCATTTCATAGAGATCTCAAGTTCTGTTTTGTTTCAGTCTTATTTTTATGCCTTTCAAGCAATGGTTAGTTTTTTCTGAGAGTCATTAGTTAATGGCAGATCTCTACATCCTCTGTCACTCAGATGTACAAGGAATAGTGAAAAGAAGATTATTTGACGAAAACAATTACATAGAATAAGTTCTCTGAAAGACTGATTTGAGTATCAATTTCTAGATCTTGGTCAGGTTTGATAGAAGTGATTTTTTTTTTTTGAGGTAAGGTTTGATAGAACTGATTTTTTTTTTTTTTGAGTTTGGAAGCAAAGTGATGGGGCAGCCCAAAAAACCACAGAAGGTTTTGGCAGCTTGTGGTGAATGACTCCTAAGAGTAGCTAAAGCCCAAAGTCAGTCAGCTGCACAGATTCAGCAGGGAGCTTTCAGAAAGGATTGCCTCCAGAGAGGCACATTCAGCAGCTTATTTGGCTCTGCATTACAAGCTGGAAAAGATTAAACTTTGGTTTTGCTATCCTCAATTTGTTATATGATTTAAATGGTTGATTCTAACAGCTATTTGCATTTTTAGGAATATACTGATTGCTATCAGAAAGTCAGCTGTTGGAAATATTTACTAGATCATGATATCTGAAATATAATATTTCTCAGTCCTTAGAATAGGAAATAACTATAGTCTCACAGATACTGTGATACAGCAATTGCTGGCAAATTATGATTTACTTTTTTTAGATAGTAACCACAATGGCCAGTAATTATAGACAGAAATAATGGAATTACCATACTAACTGTTTTATTTGCTTCAGAGTAAAAATTATATACTGTCATTTACTGTATATGAAGCTATATGGACTATCCTGAATCAACAGTTGATTAGTCTCAAAAATAATCTGTATTGCCAATCCTTTTCTTCTGAAGAAATGAAAGAAGCTATAGTTATTTAACAATTTTGTATCTTGATGGGGTGAACTTAGAAAAGTTTTTAATTATTCATTTCCCGAGAGACAGCCTGTAGCATTTTGCAATGTGTGTGCGGGCAGGACCTTCTCAGCCCTGCAGCTTCTATTAGGATCTGCCTGTAAAAGTATCTTCCTTGGCTTCTCACTGATTTTTTTTTTTTTGCATAAGGATGAACTTGAATTTTGGATGAAGCATTTTTATCACAAATATCCGACCCTGAACACTTCTGAGACTTTGACATCACCTTGTCAGTGCTAAACCAATGCAGCATGTCTGCCATTAGTTTTACTAATGCTTTTGTAAAACCTTTAACCTCAAAACCAGCACTCTCCAGACATCTTGCTTGTCCTTCAATTAAGTTATTCTGACACAAAATTGCAGGAAGTGAAAGATGAAGGCCTATGGTATTGTTACTGATATTGGATAATAATGTAACTATGCTACTGTTTTCATTATCTGTAATCCAAATCATTTAAAAGAACATTTGTTTTAAATTTTTATCTTGGAAGAAGTTGATAAAGGGACACTATTACCCATTTTAGGGGTAACATTAAACTGTAGGGGTAACAGTTTGTAACCCAATTTTAAGGTAATTAGAGAAATAAAATTTTAAAAAAAAAAAGTTTGTAATTTAATTTGCCTCACTCAAAGCAGCTGGCATATAGCAAATCATCATATATGTCAATATTTTATACTCTTCAAAAACTAATTTTGCATTATTAAGGAAGAAGATTTCCATGATGAATTTTATTTTTCTGAAAATGATTTTCAATTGTTTCTCTATAGAACTGGACATATTTGGAAGGGCTACCATGAACAAAATCTGACTGTGGGGTAAAGGGAGCAGAGGCACAGTGAGACACAGTGTGTCTGAATGATCTTGTTAAGAACAGCTGTAAGAACAAGATCTGTGCATTAAATACCAGGCTACACTATAACACCTTTCCTAGTATATGTGTTTTATAGGTTTGGCTCAAGCAAGATACTCTATAGTGTAATCAGCTGTACAAACAAGTAAGTGGAATATATGCTGAACCAATACACCTTGATTTAAACCATTATTGTTCTCATAGTATTATATTGACTTTATATGTTGGGCCCCAGGGACACAATGTGGATTTGTGGCCATTTAGAGGAACATTTTTAATACAGTGTAGAGTATAAACTTAGATCTTGGTAGACACTAATGGTTTTAATGCATAGAGCTCTCATAGGCAACTTTAAGAGACTATTCCTCTAATGGCCATGCAATACAGTTTGATAGAAGCAGCAAGCCACGTAGCCATAACTCCCCACAGAGCTCAAATTTTTTAACATCACCTGAGAATCAGGGGAGTTCTATTGCATAAGAGTTTTTATGTTCTGCTTGCTATTTTATCCTTCAGCCAGGAAATATTAAAATATATTATTTAAAAAGTACTTACTCTAGCTGTTATTTCCCACAGCAATGATAACATAACCTTCTTTTCACCTACCTCATCTTGGATGAATTTCATTCTAGCCATCGAGGGACACATATATGGATACTTATGGATACTTTAAGGTTTTTTTTAGTTGAAGTATTTTGGCAGTATTTCTTTCTGCCATTGTCACTGCCCATGTGCAGTATATGACAGGCCAGCTATCTCTCTCTGCCACTTCCAAAAAACTCTTGGGATATTTGTTGTTCTACTTTTTTTACTAAATTTGAGAGCTCATTTCTCACCATTGGGGTGTAATGCCACCATAAAATGATGTCTAGCAAAACCTGTAAAATAAAAATGGCTGATATTGTATTTATTGAAATATGGTTTTGATCAAGTAGGTTTTGCTACTGAATCAGAGAATGATCTACCAACAGCTGTATATAGAAGCTATTTTTCTAATAGCAAGTTATTAGTACTAATAATATAAATTTTAGAAACGGAGGTTTTTGCTCAAGATTTTATCACAGTAAAATTTTGCACCAGTTTGAGAGTGAGACAGCCAAAATATCTTTTTTATTCAGTTGCCCATTTGTCATGGCATGGCAAGACCAGCAATAATAAAAAGTCACTCTCCATTTCACCGTACTTTCTTATGATTCTCTTCCCACACCACTGCCTCAGAATACAGTTGAAAAAAAAGGGGTTCCATCAATTGCTCTCCAGACAGAAGGAGATTTTTTAAAGGGCTCGGTACTGCTTCACCTGAAGTACCATCAACTGAGGCTAAATAGCTTCTTGTATGATAATACCTGAGTGTATTTTAAGGTGGAAGAGATCAGAACCTGGAGATATCCTACTCATTAAATTATTCTCCAGTGGTTTTGCACACTCATATTGACAAGGCACTGAAATTATAGCCTCTAATCCCCAATCATGTCTTTCTGCAGCTTAGTCTTAATTTACAGGCAAAAATAGAGGCAACCACACAATTCCTTGCCTTCTCTGCTCCGTACCATTTCTCCTTTGTTCCTTTAATTTCATTTTTTTATTATTGTGTACTGCTTCCTTTGTTTAAGGCTTCTGTCACACACTTCCCCACAGGTTTTACTCCACTTTTTATTACACTCTTGATTACATCTGCTTGTGGCTTCATGAGCTGATTGAGTAATTTTAGGGGAGACTGGAATGATTTCAGATTAGACAAGAAAAGAGAAATATGGGGTAACAACATGAGTAGAGCAAGCTGCAATAAAAAGAACTGAAAGTACATTTCTCTGAGGACTTAGTTCACATCTGTTTAAAGGAACACTTTTTAAAATGGGCAGTTCATATTAATTTTTCTTTCTTTTAACATACAACTCCTTCAAGTAATTTGGTTATGATAGATACACTGTCGACCAACTTAATAATATTAACAGAGGTTAATTAGAGTAAGATAAAAATTTACAATAATATTTTTTAAAGAAAAGATGAAGTTATTTTCCTTGAAAAAACATAGTCACCTTTTGAGGGGAGGAGGGGTGGGAGTATACATATATATGTATTTTAGCAAATCAAATAAGAATTTATTTTTCACAGCAAAAGAAAAAAACCAACACAAACCAAAACAAAAATATCTCTGCTTAAATTTTTGCTTCAACTACCTAAAAAATAAAATCCTATGAAACAATAATACGCCTCTTGTGACCTGCTGCTGATATGATAATGGTATTTGAAACACTAGTTTTGTGAACAGAGCTCTCCTAGACAATGTGGCATTGGTTCATTGTAATTTCATCTTGTGTTAAAAACTTAACTGTTGGGGGAGCCTCGGGCACATCATGGTCACATAACACAAGTAAATTTTTTGTATGCAATTATGCTACGCAAAGGTACAGAACAAACCACACATAAATCTGCCTCATTATAGCTATTTGCTATCTTTATAGTAATTTTAAGATGCCATCTCAAACTCTTACTCTGTGTACCTATGCTTTAATATTGCTTTGAAGTATCATTTGACATTGCTGAAAAGACAGCAATATAAAGCAAAAATATTAGAAAAAGCAAAAGTCTCCTGCAGTTTTTTCTTGTCCCTAGACACAATCATGAGTCCTGTAAGATCAGGGCTCTGTGCCTCTGGGGACAACAATTGTGGATAAAGTGAGAAATAGTGCGTTTATTCCTTCTTGTGACATTCTTTATGTGGCTTTTAATACAAACCACACCATTTAGGAGTAACAAAAGCACAGAGAGCTGCACAATGACTGTTATCTCTGCTGTGTGTTTTTCCACATATGCAGTGAACTAAAAAATCTCAGTCCCTCACCAACACTTTAAAATGGTAAAGCAGCTGTCTTTCTAAGGAATAGGCACATGCCTTTGCTTCCTGTGTAAAGGAAGATAGTCTTCAGGGGGAATTCATGGAGGTATTTAGTTCCTGTGCAGAGAATATCTGCTTAAACGTAATGCAATAAAAAGTATGTTAGCTTTGCAAAAGCAAACGTTCTGTCTGTGATATGCCTTAAAACAAGTGTGTCTCAGCAATCTAACAGGTACTTCTGGATATGGACAAGCCAGGTACAAAAATTTTTCTACATCTGATTGAGATAGAATCAATAAAGATAGATATTTACAAAGTCTGCAGCTGAATTCAAGGTGCTATGAGTCCATTAGACAAAGGGTATATTTTGGACAGGAACAGCAAATATGTTAACAAGGCACCTGGACAACTTGAAGTCCGGACTTTGCTTACAGATGGCTCCTTCTGGAAAGGGTGACAGAACGCAGCCCATGATGGGTTACATTACTGAGTATCTGCAAATACAGAGATATTTCCAAGAAAGCCTGCCATCTGTATTGTCTAGGGAAGAGTATTCTATGGATTAAAACACAAACAAACAAGCAAAACAAGAGCAGGTGCCCTGTTACTGCATTTATCTTCCTTCACTTTTCAGGCACAAGAAACTGTAATTTTTTCTTAATGATTGTAGAACTTTCAACTGTCAACTATTTCTTTCCTAACAGGTATTTACAGACTCTAAGCTACCCTTATCTTTCTGTTTGTTAAACTAGCACATTTAACTGAAGATTATGTACAAAATCACAATACAAACTGTGTTTCTGAACAGACCTGCTACTAAAAATATATATATATGAAATACACAGGGAAACTTGTCCCAGCTTCATCTAATCTGGCACCTTCCTTACTGCCCTGTACTGTATACTAAGGTGTCTAACAAAAACACCTACTCTGAGATCATTCATATGCTTAAAAGACCTGCAGATTATATGATCTCACTATTTCTGGATAGGTTTGGGTATCATATACACATGTGAAAACACTATAATTGCACTGAGCTCCCCAATGCTTCTATCATTTGCAGTTTTTTACTGAATAAGTAACATTTTTAGGATATACATTAAAAAATGTCTTATATTACCTATATTACACATTTGTTGTTTAGTTTAGTTCTTATTACAGCTACTTTAAAGTCCTGTCAAAAGAATTATATTTTTTACACAGTTCAACACTATTTTCTCCTGTTAAAGACTGAAGTTGAAATATGTATCAAACCATTGTCAAACAGACATTTACTGCAGTCTCTTTACGTTCTTGTTCTTTCTCATAGTTGTTCTCAGTCTTGTGGAAACAACGCTTTTAAACAGCAAATGCGTGCTGGTGTGCGAGCAAGTTCATGTGAAGAATAAATATGCATACTTTCTCTCTCTCTCTAGATATAATATATGAGCAAGTCATGATCACTCAATAACTTTTCAGCTCTCTGATCCATTTCAGGACCTCCTCGGTTTTTTTTATCAAAGAAAGTGTGTTTAGCAATGTTTAGGAGTTGTACTATCAGTAAACCCTCTTCAGTGGATATAAAGGTGTCAGATAAAATGAAAGAAAGTATCTTCAGTTCCACTATTAACTGTTCTCTGCATTTCATCTTATACAAGCAATATTGTAATCAGACATATAAAACTTGCCAGTTAGTGGCCAAGATAATCGCAGAACAGGACAAAAAGATAAAAAAGGAGGACAGTGAGAACTACTGACCAGCCAGCCTTCCATGCCCAGTAGGAACATGGAACAGGTCCTGCTTGAAGACATGCCTAAACATATGAAAGACAGAGAGGTGATTAGAGACAGCCAATGTGGCTTCACCAATGGAAAATCCTGCCTGAATAATCTAGTGGCCCTCTACAATGGAGTGACTACATCAGTGGACAAGGAAAGAGCTACAAATGTCATCTACCTAGACTACTGCTACAGTTTCCCTCAGTACTCTGGCCACTAAATTGGAGAGAGATGGGTTTGAGAGATGTACTGTTAGGTGAATAAGGAACTGGCTGGCTGGATGCATACAAAGAGTTATAGTCAATGGCTCAATGTCCAAGTGAAAATGGATAACCAGTAGTGTTTCTCAAGGTCTGTGCTGGGACCAATACTAATATCTTCATCAACGACATAAACAGTGGGATTGAGAGCACCCTCATCAAGTTTGCAGGCAACATCAAGCTAAATGGTGAAGTTGATTTCCTAGAGGGAAAGAATGTCATCCAGGAGGATCTTGACAGGCTTGAAGAGTGATCCCATGTGAACCTCATGAGATGAGGCCTTTAACAAGGCCAAGTGTAAGGTTCTGCACATAGGTCAGGGTAATCTCCAGTATCAATACAGGTTAAGGGGTGAATGAATTGAGAGCAGGTCTACAGAGAAGGACTTGAGTGCTTTGGTCGATAAGAGAGTAGGCATGACCTGGCAATGTGCACTTGCAGCTCAGAAAGCGAGTTGTACCCTGGGCTGCATCAAAAGCACCATGGCTTGCAGGTCAGTGGAGCTGATTTTTCTCTGTTCTTGTGAAGCCCCACTTGGAGTACTGCATGTATGTTTGGGGCCCACAGGAAAGACATGGATCTTTTAGAGTGGGTCCAGAGGAGAACCATAAAAATGGTCAGAAGCCTGGAACTCTTCTTCTATGAGGAAAGGCTGAGAGAGGTGAGGTTTTCCAGTTTGGAGAAGACAAGGCTCTGGGATACTCTATTGCAGCCTTTAAATGTATACAGGGGGCTTAAAGAAAGACAGAGAAAGATTTTTTACTAAGGCCTGTAGTGACAGGATAAGGGAAATGGGTTCAAATTGAGAAACGGTAACTTTAGATTGAACATAAGAATACATTTTTCTATGATGAGGGTGATGAGGCACTAGAACAGGTTGCCCAGAGAAGATACTGATGTCCTGTCATTGAAAATATTCAAGGCCAAACTGGATGGTGCTTTGAACAATCTGGTCTACTGAAAGATGTCCCTGCTGATTGCAGTGCAAGTTGGACTAGATGATTTGGAAAGGTCTCTTCCAACCCAAACCATTCTATGACTTTGTGAAGATACCTTCGCAGCGTTAAACATCTATCTATTTTTTCTGTTATCTATTGTTATATCAGCCTTTGCCAGTTGCTCTCTCTCTATGACAAAAAGTTCATTTCTCTTAGATAAATAGTCATGCAAGTCATACAAACTGCCTTGTGAGCTTCATTCAGAACAAATCTGTTCCTCAAATACATACGTTTTCATGTGTTAAAACATTGGTGTAGAACAAATCAAATATTCTATTTCTTCAGGCAGTGAAACATCAGATTTTTCCTTTAGCCATATCTCATAGCTTTTGCAACAGAAGTGTTTTATAGAAACATGGTTCATTGCTACTGTAAAAATTGAGTCAGTTTAAATACAAAACAACAAAACGTTAGCAAGCAACAAAACTAATCACTACCATATTGTGAAAGTATTGCTAGCTTCAAGCAAATTCCTAACATCCAGTGATTCGATCATTAGCAAGCTGCTGTGTGTATTTCCATTGAAGTTTCTCTCCACTTCAGAACTAATAAACTACACCGATTCTATTTTTCAATTTATTTCAGGACATGCTGCATTGTCAGATTTATCAGGGCAGGATCATCCTCTCATTGGACACATTACTTGAACAACCAGGGCAAACCTGTGATGGTGTAAAGTAATTTCCACAGAACTGTATCAACTCACACCAGCTGAGGTTTGGTCCTTGTACACTGTTATCAGCAGGTAGGTCCCAACACTCCAACAGCTCTTTTGAAAATCTGAAAAGTTAAAGATTCCTCCTGATATAGAATTGACACTTAGATATGCTTAGATCTTTCGTGAAGCTAGTTTTGATCCATCTAGAAAGGAGTGGGTTTTATTGCTTATATATGGGTGAGATTATATAGTCTAACTCATATTTTATTGACTTCTTTGGATTCATAATTTGTCAAACTAAAAGCAAGGAGGGTGGTGGTTACTCCCCAAATTCCAAAATTTCAAGGAAAGTGTTAGGACAGATAGTTATAGGCGTACCATTCGCAGAATGGATAACTCTGAAAAGATTGTCTAGCTCTGAATTTCTTTTCCCATGTCATCTCCAGAGAAAACGAAAATGAAAATGAAGGTGAAATTGAAAACTAAAATGAAAATGAAGGCACACGCACCCCTGAACATGACAGTCATGAACTTCAGTTATGGTTTCTTTGGTTTGGTTTGGTTTTGGTTGTGTTTCTTTAGGATTGTGTTATTTCTAAAAGTAACACAATTAAAAATCCTTCTATAACTCTCAGGAAAATAGATTAAAAAAAAAATGTCTTGCAAGGCTTTCTTCTTAACTTTTTCATAGAAATTTCAGGTAAGTGCAAAGCAGTTTAGATGGTTAGTCAAATAGAACTAAATTTTAGATAATATAAGGGTTGACAGCATTTTCTTTTAAAAAGACTTTAAGAAAAATTTTAACATAAGGTAGATTACTCTAGAGGAATCAGTCCTGAACTTTTTTTCCTGTTTCAACATCAGTATTGCTAACAGTAAATTTTCAATACATGAATTAATCACAGAATCATAGAAAGTCTTGCATTGGAAGGGACCTTAAAGTTCATCCAATTCCAACCCCCTCATTTACATAACATTTACACCTGCATATCTATATTTGCAATACATACGTGTCCTGATACTTCTTTTTTCTTAAAAACTCCAATAAATATTTACTGAGAAGTAAGAACACATTTTCAAATGATGGAAACATGAAAGTTTCCCAAAATTGTTCTCTGAAATCTCATTTCATTGCTTCCTATAAAGGCTAAGTCAGCTCTTTAGGAACTGAAATGATAACTTTAGTTGTTCAGTTGTCTGCTTAAACTTAAGAAAAAAAAATCATTGAACTTCACCTGTCATTAAACTCTTCTCCAATAAATTGTTATCTCCTCAAGTTTTGTTCTCCTATGAAGTCTATAGCACATAATGCTGCCCCTGTGCCAGGCTCGTCAGCCAAACTCATGACCTGTGACACATGACATCAGTTGAGCACAAGGGAAGAGGAAGGCACCCACCTGGCAAAGGATGTGGCCAGACCTGCAGTGAAGAGACGATCCACCCAAACCACAAAGGACCAGCAGTTCAGTCAAGAAGAAATTCTATGTGAACTCAGAGGGAATGTTGTGATTTGGTTTAAGAAAAAAAAGGTTTTTTGAGTCTAAACATCCTCCAATGCAGTATTTTATTTTTTCCACAGAAAATAATTTGGACAAAATCATGAATTGCCTGAGGTAGTTCTGAACTCTGTGCAAAATGTACAATCTCTTTAGGCAATATTGGATAAAAAATTACCATATCAGTTTGAACTAATATAAAATGGATTAAAAAAAGAGTTTTCTTTTGACATTTGATATTTTTCAGTTGGCCCACAGAGTACTCTCAACATCTTCATTTACCTGTTCACAAGCATATGCTAGAGGAACTACACTTTAGATTTTTGTGGATACATTTCCAAAACTGGTATTTTAGTCTCCTTTACTTTCATACCAAAAGGAGTAGTGTTTAAAAGAAACTTATTCTAAAAGGCAAGTACTATATAAGAATTTTGATCAAGAAACCAAATGATTTTATAGCTGTAAGGAAGACAGCAATCACAGGGTGTTATAGGAAAGGCATCTGTCATATAATGTTGAAATGCCGAAACAAGATGTTTTAAGAAGTTTAGCATGTGTCCCTGTGTACATGTGGGAGGGAGAGGACACTGTGTAACAGCAAGTGTGTAGATAATTAGTAGATGATGATAATACAAGAGGAAAGAAAACCACAAAATGTTACTTAATACCCTCAGGCTTACATAAAAACCTAATAGATGCAAACTGCATGGGGTAAACAGAAGAAAAAATATTGTGTATGAAGGAATAATTGAAAGCTGCATTCATGCAATCATATTGTTTTTCATTATTTATTGACAGAAAACCTGTAGATAAAACACCCACTAATCTTTAATGTCACAAACCCTGAGGCCCATAAAACCTGGATGTAAAGAGATTAATAAAGCGGTAGACAGAATCAAGGAGGATGTATAAATTGTCCTCAGTGTTCATTAGAGGTATAAATTTTGTAGAGATCTCATAAATTATACTAAATAATTCAGTTTTATTTAGCTAGTACTGCTGCATATTTTAGAGTGATACAGAATAGTAATAACAGACATTCCAGATTATAAAAAGGGTTCAATAATAATTGCTCTACCCTTGTTATCATCAGCAGTTTTCATTCTGTGAAAGAAATGGGACAGATACTTAGTCTGAAATAATTCTTAAAAGAGATCCTACATCACAAATCTTCTAGTTTTTAATAAAAGTTACAACGTCATGACAAAACTGATCTTGTCAAGTGAACATCAAAATCTCATAAAGAATAGGAAAGAAATTAACTAGTAAATATGGAAGAAAAAAAAAAGAAAGAAAAAATAAATCTGAAGTTTTTGAGGAGTTTCTTATATTTGGTTAAAAAGTATTGTCTTTTGTTTTGCTCCTCATTCAGATATTTTTCACGGGTCACATGATAAAGCAGATCTCTGTTATCTGAACTTTAATTCAATATTCAACTATTTAATTCAGTTTCATTCAATTTGAAGCTGAAACATGGTTATATCTATAGTTTTGAATATTGCAAATAGGATAGTTACTAAGTGTGAAACAAATCCTCTGAGAAAATAGAACAGAAATGTTGCTTGTTTCAAACAGTGGATATAAGGCCCATCCTGATCTGAATTGCCTGTTGCTACATGATTCCCGCAGATATTTCTATGCTAGTCTGATCAGTATCAAAATTTAAACAAAGTCCTGTGGTTTTGCAAGGTGTTACAGAGAAACTTTAGCTCCAAGGGCCGATACATCTCCCACCAAATCGTGACCAGTCCAACTTAACAGACTTTCTGGCTGTCAGTGCTTCCAGAGGAGTACAAAACAATAGGAATGAGGATCTGGCTGTGTGTTTAATCCTGCGGGGACCTGAATAAATCTCTTCAACTCCTTTCAAGTCTTCAGAGGCTGGTAATCATTAGCATATAAATAATTATAGAACGAATACACCATCTTAGGCTTTAAAAACTCCTTTGACTTTTGTCTGTCATGCAGCACTTCAGGTGTTTCACATATATCCACTGGAGTCAGCAAAATTTATGACTTACATGGTTTGTATTTGTCACTATGCAGAGTATAGATTAGCAAAACAGATGTACAAAGCCTGGGACAAATCTGACTGTGCTGAATTTTACCACTAGCAGAAAGAAATCTGCATCTTGCTATGATTAAACTCAGCAGGAAGAGTCACAATAAATTGTGTTAAATCAAGCGTGACCTTACAAAGTCTTAATACAGATCAAACAAATTTAAAAATGATTTTTCATGGTTAGGCATACAAAATACCGAACAGACAGAAATGCAGGAAGAAAGACAAAAAAACCTATTACAATATTGTGCCAACATTTGAATTACTCAAATTTGTATTAACAGAGAAGTACATTAATGTTTGTTTATAAAGACAATTCTAGGGACCTTCCCCTGCTGAGTAAATACCACTAGAAATATTTAAATCTGGAATTTTTTACAGCTTGGACACATCTTCTCAGTTAAGCGATAAAGCTAGAAAGGAAAAGGTAGAGAAGGTGTGAAAGGGCACAAATACTGCATTTTTCTCTAACACTGCTTGTTAGCATTGCAATATTCCTGTTGTCTCCTGTGTGTGCATGACAGACTGCTGTTGTAGGTGTGGAAGATAAAGAATGTGCATCCTGGCACATTTTACCTGTGATGTAGTTACCCAGGTATGCAGTGCAGGAAAGGAAGAAAATAGCTGGACAAGCCCAGAAGTAATTTTTCAAAACCCTGAAGCTTTATTGGAATAAAAAATGTTAGTTACTAAATCTAGATTGATACCAAAGTCAGTGAAAGGCAAGAAGAGAAATTTAAAATTTGTCTCTTAAAATTTATTGGAATAGTAAAGATTTTGTATGTCTGGGGCAGGTATAATACTTAATGTCTGTCTACTTAGTGATCATTCTAACAGGGAATTTTACTTGATATGTAGCAGAACAGAAAGATTAAAGGTGTGGCTACATATACAGCATGTTATTAGTTGTGTCTTTTTTCTTTTGCTGGCCCTACTCAATAAAAAATGCAGAGGAATAAAATTAAATCTCACACAGAGGAAAAAAGGGGCATTAATGTGCAAAGTATCTCATGTGGGGTGATACTTGATGTGGGGTGCTAACTGCTTAAAAACCTACAGAACACAATCCAGAGAATTAGATTTGGTGTGGACTTTGCAAACACTTATCAATCGACATTTCTCATGTTGATTGTTCTGTTCACATTGCCAGGCTGTATAACTATCATAAATTACAGCTGTGTTGCTTAAGGTTAACTGAACTGTCAAAAGAGACATGGGTCTTCAGATGTGGAATTCCATTTATTCAAATCTCTGCCACATTCTTTTTTTTTGTGTTGGTATAAGCAAATTTTCTTTCTTGCTTACTTGCTTGATACTTAAGATAGGTACTTGAAATGTTGTTTTGTTTTAGAAAAAGTGTTTACTGACTATTGTATGGCAGTTTTTATTGAAAATCTTAAGCTATGTTTAAATCCCTAGGACTTTTCATACCCCCTACTGTGAAAGCTTGCCTTTCTGAGTACTGGCATTAAGCAGAGAAACTGAGGGACATAATACAGTGCTACTTCGGATCACCTCTGCAAATACTTTAGAATCTTGTATCTCTGTATTTTTGAAAAATACCGTGACATTACAGCTCTGTGGGAAATCATGAATGTAAATTACTTGATATATAAAAAGCAGTATATTATTTATTATATTTTCAAATAGCTTACTTCAAAGCAGAGAGCATTAATAAACATCAAGGAATTTAAAGTGGTGGTGGTGGGAGAATGCAGAGAAGACTTATGCCTGTAGCTGAAATACAGTTTTATTTCTCCTCAACTAAGTAGTCTGTCAATGAAATGCCAGGGCATTGCTGCCTCCCAATCAGTAGCAAATGTGCAAAAATTGATTGAATTATGGAACAGAAATACAGGGAATATAGTCCTAAAATAAAAAATGTGAAGAACAGGAAGACCCTTTTCCTAATTCTGTGTTTGCCCACTTGTGGAGGTAAACAGTTGTAGCACATGTTCCTCATATTGCACCAGAAAAACAGTTAATAATTAAGGACCTTGCCTCTAGGTCCTAATTTAGCAATGCAAGCCATACTCTAGCTTGAACAAGAATTTATTTTGAAATTTAGTGGGAAATATATTGCTGCTCTTTAACTCTTGTCTTTGTAATAAATCAGGCATCAGGGAACAAATGTTAGTCAGAAGGACAATCCCTCTGCAATCTGTTTATACGTGATTCTTTTTCCTCCTCTGCAGCATCCCACCTCTTCATAGCTCTTGACCTCATCATTTCTGCATTCTGATATCCAAGACTTCACTTCCCTCAGGGGCCTTGCAACCAACTCCCTGACCCTTCATATCTGTATCTTCTCCCTTCTAGTGCTAGGGCTTTGGAAACTGTCTCTCATCACAAATATCAGTTTTAAATTGATCTTTTTCAATCAGATTTTCAAACAGGTCAGCTTGTGACACTTGCAACCTCTGATAACATGACCTTCTACCCCATCAAACTCCAGCTTCATCTCCTCCTCAATGTTTTCAGTGGTCTCATAGGATTGTTTATTTTTTTCAGAAGAAATATGAAATGGCAGCAGGACCCAGCAGAGTCTGAAAATTAACCCAAAAACTGTTCCAGAGGGGGACTGGAGAGAGCTTCTAGCTCACAGATGTGCAATATTATTCCACCCTAAGAGCAAACTTTTTTCTTATAGATATCAAAAGTCAGACCTACATTTTTGGTCTTCCTTTCAAGCCACTGCCTTGTTGCCAGTTTTTATAAATTTCTTTTTTATAGTTCTCAGGTTTTTTATTAGTCTTTTTGAACTCTGTTACCAGTCTGCAGTTCTGTAATTACCATTAGCATAAGTGCAGCCAGCCTGGCCAAAGCCACAACATGAACTTGTACCCACCCCTCTACAAGTAAGGGAGTGAGCAGTGCCTGTGCCAGTCTGCTCCAGCAGTTCATATTTTCCTGAGGAAGACCTTTGGTGGCTGCTGGCACTGCACCTACTACTGTGGTAAGTAAAAGGACACTGTTCATCGTTGTGACAAGTCCATTCCATCTGCCAGCAGAAACCATGGGGTTGTGAGGAGAAGAGGAATTGCAGGTATACAGATCTAGCAGAACTTGTCAGTGTATTATGTTGGCTAGAAATTTTGTGAAATCTTTGTAATAAAATAGTTAGAATGATGTGACTCTGCCAGCCCACAGCCTGTGACTGTTCTCAGATCCCATCTCAAAACCCATTGAACCGCAATGGAAAAGGAAATGGTTCTAATTTTTGAATGAAAAGGGCAAATGTTCTAAGGCAGAATATATCCTACCCATGCCTCAGCTGAACAGCTTGGTTATCTAGTGAGTGGGATTGCTTCCTTCAGACTGATCACTGACCTTTTATTGTCTTGGCTGGGAGTTGCATCACAGCTTCCAAATCCATGCATGAGGAAGTGCTGGGCCTGTAAAGCATTTTGGGCAAAAGTTCTTTCCCTACAAAGAGCTCCACATGCATCAGGCAGCAGGATGAAGTCCTTACATATTGTGCTTTCACAAATATGCAAAGTCCTGCAACATCAACAAAAAAGCTGCAGCAATAGCAGTACTGTAAGAGAATTTTCCTTCATTCTAGCTACTGACATTTGGGACAAAAGTCTTGAATAAAATGGCTGTCTTTGATTTAAAGAAGTTCCTATTCTTGTAATAACATCTACAAACAACGAGTCTGGTTAGGAGACCTCTTCCTTGAATAAATAAATGTCTCAGTGTCTGAGTGCTGACTTGTCAGGAAAGACTTGGATAATTGTTGCTAAGTTTATGTAATATATGTTCTAATAATATAAAAATAAATTGGAAGAACACAGAGGATTTTTATGTATTCAGAATTTATCATATTTCAGAAATACAAATTCCCCTTCAAACAGGAAACTCACTGTTCAAGATTCTCTAGGATAACATAGATTTTTCTTAATAATAATTGAAATATGCAACTATTCACAGATTATTTTCCCCTTCTTCCTATTTTCACGATTTAAAACACTGATAGAAAACTTCAGTAATAAGAGGCTAAATACATTTTTGTCCAAAATACGATAGCCTTATATGAAAGATAATTTTGTTTTGGATGGCTTTATAATGAATGCTCTAAACCACTGTTGGACCTAAAATGAGATACCCTCCTTTCTCTTCAGTCTCTTTTGAATTCATTAATATAGCAAAATTGGTTTTAGAGAACATTCCAATGACTTAGAGAGTATCTTGACCTTCATATACTCACTGCTCAGGAATAAATAACAACAACAAAAATACTTTAAAATGGTATTGGAAACAAGGTGCAATGCAATGCTTCCTTCTGTTCAGTCTTCCAAGTGTGTAGAGGGATATTATAATTTCCAAGGTAATTGAGGCCTCATGATAGTGGCTTTTAACATTGTGAACTTTGGTAGTACAGAAAATACTTATCCATAACTAATATATTGATTGTGAATGTTTTAAGAGATAATTTTATATATAGAAAAAAAAGAAAAGAAAAAATCAAGAAAATTTAATTACTTTTGAAATCACAGCCAAAGAATCTATGTATATTTATATCTTGTAGATATTTCAGGTATATGTCGATGTTAACACAAATAGTAAAGTATTTTGAGATATATTTTACACATAAGCTTGATGGTATAAAAAATATGAAACAAAATGTACTTCAGTGAAGATTGAAGCCCATAGAAGGCAGTTTTACAAAACTTACTATTATTTTATATAAATATTTATATAAATATTTTTATATAAAAATTCTACAAATCTTTGCTGTCCAAGTAAAACCAACTGCAGACCTTGCTACCTAAATAAACTAATGCAGATGGTAAATATTTTTACTGATCAAGCAATCCATAACTTTCTCTTCATTTGGGAAACCTGTAATTTTGATTCAGAGAATAATGATCTGATAATACAGTAGGATTTTCCTGTATTGAGAAAGGTAATGACAAACCCAATGCAGAAACCTGCTAGATGATCCAAGGGAAATTTCAAGAAGTATCTGTGACTTGCCCTCACACTACGGCCCCCGCAGGGATATGCAGTGCTGCTCTGTGAGATGTGTTAGTTTTCAGAGCTGCATCCCCTTGACCTCCCCTCCTAAACTTAAGGTGCAATGTGGCAGAATAATAGTCTAATTTCTCCTTAAATAATTATTTTTCCATTCTTCCTGGGAATAGAAATACTTATTAAATTTCAGTGAATGAGAATATGCAGGGACTTTCTAAAAAAGACAGTAGGGCTTGCTCTCTTTGTAATCAAAGTCATTCCTATTGCCAAAATTTCAGTTACAGAAAAAAAAAAGAACCACGAGTAGTGTCTTTTCTACTCTCCTTTTCCTTCTGTCACGTAGAACTTCTGGTGGTTTTTTGTTTCTTTATTTTTTTTTTTTTGTCATTTACTGTACTTTTGTCAGAATGACCCATACAACATATAAATTGTTTAAAATTGAGAGAAGTGTACAAAATAACCCCAAAAGCTTGGGACTGCTCTGAAGGACTTTCTCCAACTTTCATAGTCTTACCTGATCTTTTTTTTCCCTAGTAGTCTAGCAGGTTTCAAGAGAACGTTAGTAAAGAGAACTCATTTAATTCCATAGAACTCTATTTTAAATTCTCCTAACTCCTAAATGGTAAGATTTCAGAGAAAACTTTCATGATTCAGCAGGTACTTCTTCCCAGACTTCCATGAATTCAAACTCCTTCATGGGTATGACTAGTGAAAAGTTTTTGTCTATTGCCAAAATAAGGATCCTTAAGCCAAACCATAGCAGAACACTGCAAGGGAAGGTCTCTTTTCCTCCAGAGTCACAACGGTGACACAAAGGAAATCCTTTTCTGTTGACACACAGATTTGTCAAATTTCAAACATTTGGGAATTTGTTGAAACATTAAACACAAGTAAAAAACTACATAAAAGCCTGCTAAAACTGTAATCCAGTATTTGCCTTTGCAAATCCTATGACATCGAAGTGGAAATACAAAGCCCATGATAAAGAAAAAATGCCAGTTTCCTATTGCAAGCTGGTGATATCATAGAAAAAGATACTAGTTTTATTGCTATATGCAGCTTTCACATTGAGAATAGTTCCAGATGGTTACACTATGCCTGAGAGAATTCAGATTTTTAGACAAAGTTGAGGGAATGAACTTATTCCGTGAGTTGCAGGTGTGAGTAACTTTATGCACAACTACTCTGAAAAGCTGGATACAGACAATTTTCTCTGTTGTGAAAAAATCCAAACATTCCATTTCATTTCTGCCTGGGATTTTGAAATAGGTTTCCTGAGTCTTGCTGGAAATGATGAGTAGCTGTAAAAGTTGACTTTAGATTGTGACCCACGGGGTCTAAAAACTTTTATAAGGATTTGAGGTTTCATAGAGTTCTTTAAATACTTATATGGAGAGAGATGGATGAACAGAAAAGAGAGTTAAATTTAGAGAGTCAGCAAAGGAAAAGTATCTTTTAGCTTTTTTTCACTTATCTGTGCTAAATGAATAAAACAGAACTACCAATTACAAATATCTCTATAGCTATTCCATCAAAAGAGTTGCATGAAAATTGCACAAAAAGTAACTTTATGATTTCTATTTCATGCTTTAATGATTGAACCTAGACTTTAAATTTCACGCAGCACAGTGGACATGTGATCGTCTGTAGTAGACTTGCTGCAGAGGAAACAGCAAAAGATTGTGTGGTTTTGAAAGTCTTCTCTAAGATATTTTTCAGTCACTTAACACAAGCATACAAAAAAATTTGGACTACAGACTTGCTTAAATGCATTAATAGATGTTCATGTCTAAAAAAAATTCACATGCATCCAAAATTTATTAGCTTCTTTCCTGAACACCAATGAGTTGTTTATGTTTGTCATCATTTCAGTTCAACAAAACCACAACAGCAGAACAAGTAAGTTGCTCCTGTGGTTTTGGGACCAACACTTTTTCTTGTTGGCATTGTGTACTCTCACTCTGTCCCACCCTCTTGTTGCCAAAGTGACTGTTCAGGATACTACTCACTCCAATCAACAAGTATATGTCACAGTTTTCATATAATGTAAAATAATTGATAACAGTCCCACATCCATAGAATGAATATTTATGCTTTTATCAGCCACTCTAGATGATACCTTTATAGTGAAGGTACCTTTATAACCTTTGCTTCTTGTGCAACATGAGACAGAAACCATAAAGCAATTACCTCTTGTCAAAAGGAAAAAAGAAATAGGTTGCTTTTGGTGGGGGAAGAGCAGGGAAATGCTGCAGTCAAAATTGAGCTGCATATTATTTTGATATTCCATTACAAAGATAGCTGCTGCTTCTAATTTAGTTCGCGGTTTGCTAGAAAGCAATCTGAGTCAAGGGATCTTCAGAAAATTTGCAGTCTGAACTCTGCCTGATGGAGGTACAGTGTATGAAGGAGGATGTCTGGATAAGATAAGAGCTGGCAATAAAGTCTGTTGCTTGTTAATTACCATAATCATAGAGGAAACTCCCACTCAGTCTTCTGTCCATCCAGTTTCTCAGGACTTTTCTGCTGTCTGTCTGTATGCTCTGCTAGCTTCCCTCCTACTCAAAACCTCCTTTCATTAAGGATTGTTACACATATGAATTCACAAGAAAATAGCACAATGTTTTTGCTATATTCTCTCATTTTCTTAAAATACTTGTAACTCTGTTCCCATGTGTAGCTGGAGCTTGAGGAAAGGGGTATCACAGAACCACAGATTATGCTGAGTTGGAAGGGACCCACAAGGGTCATCAAGTCCCACCCTTAGCCCTACACAGGACCCTTCCCAAGAGTCACACCATGTGTCTGAGTATCATCCAGATGCTCCTTGAACTCTGTTAGACCTGCTACTGTGACCACTTTCCTGGGGACCCTGTTCCAGTACCCAACCACCCTCTGGGTGAAGAAGCTTTTTCTAACATCCAACCTAAACCTCCCCTGACACAACTTGAGGCCATTCCATAAGCTCCTGTCACTCCTGTCACTGGTCACCACAGTGAAGAGATCAGTGTCTGCCCCATGAAACTAGGAAGCAATTTATGAATATGAAGGGAGGAGGCTGGAGATGTGGGATCAGCAAATAGCACCACTGCTCTGTGGTGCTGCCACACACTAGGTCTGGCCACTGGCATGGCAGGGAAGGATAATGGATGAGACCAACTTCATGCCATCACTGGTGGCCTTCGTGTTTTTCTCTTTAGTGATTAAATAGGTAGGAAATCAACTGAGCAGCTTTGAGTTAAACATGGATGGAAGGTGGGGCTTTCCCAAGTCTGGGATTTTTTCTGACAAAAACTGAGATGATACAGCAGCATTGACTCATTTTAATTTTCATAACCCACAGTCATCTAGGCGCTGGCCTTGAGAGGTCAGTCCCCAACGTTGCTTTGGAAATGACCTTTAAGAGGCTCAACAATGCACCAGCTGTGTGGAAGAACAAGTATTGTGTCCTCCCACACGATCATACCGAGACACAGATGGCTGTTTCCTTCCAGGGTTAAATTCACAAAGAGGCAGGAGCAGCCAGCCTTATCTCAAACCAACTTTAGAGAAAAGTAAGATTTTAAAAATGTCAGGCAGTTCATGAAAATAGGACCTTCAGGTCTCAATTAGGTATTGTTGGAAATCTATATAATCCACATATATGATTCTAAAAAATACTCATTTGAGTAATATTAGGGTTTTTAAATTTTATTTAATACTATTCTATACCTTCAGTCTTGGAAACATTGAATCCATATAAAAAAAGTTTACTTGAAATTCACTGTTAGTATTATTTCAAGGCTTCTATATTTCGGAGCAAATTAAATAAGTGATCTGCAGACACTGTCTGAGTCTTTGATTTCAATAAAGACAGTCTGGTCTCCGTGAATAATGAGCAGTAAGTGCATTTCAAACCTAAGAAATGCAATATTGGTTGGGTTTTTACTGTTAATATTATTGCACCATTTTTTTTTGAGACTGCAGTATATACCTGGGACCTTGGTTTTTTTGTGAGAAATGATTTACACAGGCTTATCCTTTACACATATATTTAACCAAAATAATTTAAGAAAAATGTTATCCTCTTGGTTTTGTCAGTTTTGCAACACTTCATTCCAGCTGCCCTGCAATGCTTGCTTTTATCATACGTCTGATACTTAAATCACATTGGAATCAACTGTTAGTTCACATAGATCCATTTTAAGAGAATGAAGGCAAGGGTGTAAAAGTTTACATCCTCTGCTAACTATGTTTAGCAGAACATGCACTGTTGAACATGGAGCAGGGAGTATGCCTAATTTCTTGAAGGGATTTAGGTCCCTGCGGTGCAGAATTCTGAGAGTGATTCCGGCTCTCGTGGTACTCTACAAGAGTACCACAAGTACTAGTACAAGTACTTGTACAAATCTGCAGGAGACTGTCTCTTGGAATAGCTTCTAATAACATCAAAATTGGAGTTGATACCATTTGCAAATATATAGTATTTTTTCTCAGTCCTCGGGAAGTCAATGCAGTCAATTGTAGAACTAAAAAAACTCCTTGGAGAATATCTACACGCTGCAACACTTCCCATATGGCACCTCAGAAGACGGCTCTTAAGTGGTAGGAAGTCTAGACAGTTGCAGCAACAAAAGTAAATAAATTTTTATGACTCTTTTCTGGTTTGGGGCCTGTTTGATACCTCTTATACTTCTGTTTCCCTCTAAATGAGGTAGATGGGAAGTTCTCACACTCAGAAAACCCAAGTCAGTGAATACAAGCTTCACAGATCATTGAGTTTTGACATCACGGTATTTAGAGAGTCTTCTGAAAGAAACTTTCCCTTTTTGTACTTTTGCATATGGATTAACATTATGAATATCTCTAGATATTCAGATCAGGCAGAAAGAAGGTGGGCATTGCTATTTCTATTATTCTCACAAGTATTTTAGGAAGTGCTTCCTTCTGATCCACAAGCCTGAGGGAATAGAAATTAGATATTTAAAGGGTAGACTTTTAATGGCAAATCATGTGTGTTTCAAAAATATTTCTGAAAGATATAGAAAAATGTATATTTTGAGCTATGAAGAAAGTATATATTAAGATAATGGTAATATACCTAATATTAGTTTGCTTTACCTATGGTAATAAGCTGAAGCAAGAACTTCTTGTCTTGGGAAATAATACTTTATCAGTAGCTATAAGAGTTTCCAGGGTATTTAAAGTCATACATTTTACCAAAAAAACCCAATAAAATTATTGCTTCAGTACTGTTTAATTCTTGATATTACCTTTGTGTTAAGATTATTGTTTGTTCAAGTGTATTTAACATGGTTCTGGTCTGAGTTTATTCTCACATCTTACATGCCTAATATTTATGGCTTAATCTAAATTTTCTTCATTAAACTTGATCATAATTATATGGAGATTAATTTAGTCTAAAAGCTTTTTACCTCTTGACTTTTGTTACCAAAAACACAGATACAGATTTTTACTACGTCTTCATATTCCAATCTCATAAAAAACTATGATAAAAGTTAAATAATCTTCATACACTAATACCCTGCATGACTGGAAAGGTGTGTGAAAATTTGTTTCTGCAAAAGGAATTAATAAAGTTCAAGATAAAATGCAAATCACAAACCCTGGAAATATCCCTGCTTAAGATATTTTCCTTTACTATGGACATTAACTCTTTCAGATAGAAAAGAAGAAAGCTGCAGCTGCTTTTAGTAAAAAGAAGTCATTATACAGTTTTGATGATTAAGAAGAAGGAGGCAAATGACATATGTACTCTACCAACCTGTTTTTCCCCTTCAGATAAAATTATCTGGACTTGAAACTGTCCACTGAAAAAAGGTTTACTGGATCAGAAATGGTAGAATCATTACTGTTTGAAAACTTTTCAGACATTCCAGCTTGGTTTGCTGGTACCACGGAGAAGAATAGCTTTGGAAAGCCTTGGAAATGAACCTAGGCTGACAAAGCAAGGGAGTAGCAATGTGATTTATTTAATCCCTCAGTACTACTAAATGATGTAAGTATTTTTTATTTTAATTTTAATATTAATACTGCAAAAGACTGTATAAAATATCATAAAGAATAGGAAAGAATTTATATTTTAAAAAATTTTTGGTTCCTCTGTTTTATACAAATGGCTAATCCTTCTCAATTCCTGTGCCATGTTTTTGATTGCTCTAGGCCTTATATTTTGCAAATATTTCTACCTAAAGGAAAACTTCAACACTTTGGGTGAATGGGATATAAGACAACCCTCTTTTATTGTTCTTTTGAAGACCACCTGCATATTTTTCTATGTGTTTTTTTTTCCCCTTTTATCTGTAAAAATAAGTCTCTTTACCTTTTATCTCTTCTGCTCATTTCTAATACCTTATGCAAATTCAGGCAAAGACAGGTAGGTTGGTCCCCTGCTATGGACAACCCAAATAAAATCTTATTTATTCAGAAATTCAGTCTCAAGAAGGCTGGAAATCAAGCAGTGACTTAGGAGAACAACAAGTAAGAGAAGACATTTCAAAGATGCAATACCTCAGAAAAGTTTGAAAGAGTTACAGTTGTTTGATTAGGCGAAAAAGGGGAAATAGAAGACTGTTGCAAAGATAATAGTCCTTTCTCTGTATCCATCAGCAGCAGGAAAATAAAAGCTAAAGCAGGAAAAAATTAAAATATATGTTAGGAAAACCAGTCTACCTGTAAGATTGGCCTGGGACTGTGTTGCCAAGACAGTTGGTAGGGGAGATCTTGGAGAACATAAGCAGAAAATCAGAGCTGATATGGAATTAATTCATCTACGGCTGTGGTCTACGTGAGCTTTCAGGCTTATTTTACAGGGAAAAATCATCTGTACTGCTTTCCTAGTTTAGTTCATAGAATTGGCTCCCTAATTTCCTTATGTGAAAAGAAGGATCAAAACCAAAACAAGTTCTGTGATGTGTAGACAAGCCTGGACTGGGACTAATCATGTGAGTGTTTTATATGTGCTGGTCCATATACATTTAACTTCCCTGAAAGTAAATTTCTTAAGTTCCACATGAACCCGTATAGACACTTTCAACCATATTCACTTGTCTTGCGTGGACGATCAATTTTCCATGACAAATGTTACAGTAATTAAATATAAACTGTAGGACCACATTTTCATACTCATTTAAAATAATTTATTTTGAGGTCACTCTTTTTGTTACAGACGAGAGACCCAGGCTTGGTGCAGTATTACTCATGTAACATGTTTCAGGAATCAATTGCCTATTCCTGGGACTTGTTTTCAAAAGAGCAAGCGAAAGTGGTCCAAAATACATCTACTGAGCATGGTGAGAAAATAAAGAGTGTAGGACATGCAGGTTTCAGTGTTCAGGCATGTTTGTTTGCTTCTTTTATCCTAATGCTAATTAAGAGTCAGTTCATCACAAAGGTGACCATTTGAAGGAAGTTTAGAAGACTGAAAAATGTAAATCATGGGTCAATAAAGACATATGAGAGTATCACTCCACAACCCCTCAGGACCTCTTGGCCTTGAGCAACAGTTTAAGAAGAAAACATCAATCTTCTGGAATAAAAATATGTCAATATTTTAACACACTAAATGAAAAGTTGGGAAATCAGAAACGAGTCAGTATGCATCTGTCACAACAGTGCACTCATTTATGAATGATTTTAAGTATTTTGTGATAAAGGGGAAAAAAAGCAAAAGTGAGATCTCTGACATGGTTGCTCTGATTGACAACATATTGCAGGAGGGTGTGTAATGTGTAGTGTGTGTACATCCTTCAGTACGTTGAGTACTGTAACTGTGTATTGATTTTACAGTTATAAAAGACTGAATGAAGTGGCAGTGCATGAAACAGGATATTCTGGATCCCTTTGAGGTCAATTCAGTGATTAACTGTAAAATAACTGAGTGTTAAAATAAAAGACTCTAAAAGTTGCTGTTACGGGATAGTGAATGTCATAAACGAAGATTTATTAGAAAACAGATAACAAAAATTTACCATGTGGAAAAAAACAAACCAATCAAACCTACAGATGAGGCTCACTAGGAACAAAGAGAGTCTTGAGATGACAATGAAGCTCAAACTTTAAGAGAGTATTGCAGGCAATTTGAAGGAAAGGAAAATTTTTTTGTTTATCATTTGCAATTTGATGCTTGCAATTCAGAATCTAAAAGCTTTTGTGTGACTGTGTGTTAATTTTTAATGTTGCCTAAACTAACAGTAAACCATGAAGTATGTTTGAGAAAATTACTTGGCAATGTCCTTCTAAAGCACATTAAAACACTCTTCATACAGTAGTAATGGTTTACTGTGATAACTGTTTCATATGTCCCATAAGTATTTTACTTCTCTATCTCCTTCCCATTTTTCAGAAATACATCTTCCAAACACAAATAAAATAAAGTGGTAATGACACTTCATGTGAGTTCTTTGAGAGACAGAAATGAACCAGTTTGTGAATTGGTTATCTCAAGATCTAGAAGTCATGAGATGCTGAGGTGAAAGTCACTTTGAGATCAGAACAGACTGACTGAAAAACAGCTCAACAGAAAAGAACCAGAGGATCCTGGTGGATCTGGCCTCAGTTTGTTACTGAGTCAGAAGTGCATGTTTGTACTGGTTGTGTTAACTGTATACTGGACTACATCAACAAAATCATAGCCATGAGGTCAAGGAAAGTGATTATTACTCTTAGCTCAGATCTTGAAAGACCACATCTGGAATAAAGTGTTCAATTTTGTCCTCTAGTGTGAGAGTTGTATCAATAAACAGGAGAGAATTCAGTGGAGGACTATTATGATCAGCAGGAAGTTGGAACCTTGGCAAGACCAAGGGAACAGGGTTTATTTAGCCTGCATAAAAGAAAATTAAGGAGAAACCTAATTAAGCTTCCTCTGCTTAGAGGGGGTTTGTAGACAGCAGAGTCAGATATTTGTCTGAGGTACACAGCAATAGGACGAGAGACAACAGGTAAAAGTTGCAACGAAGAAAATCTAGTTGGCTATAACAAAAACACTCTTGACATGAGGGTGATAAAATGCAGGAACCATTTGCCCAAGGAGGCTTTGGAGTCTCCATCTCTGAAGATTTCCAGAATTCATATGAATATGACTTTGAACAGCCAGATCTGACAACAGCTATCTGTACTTTGAGAGGGAGGTCGGACCAAATGACCTCTAAAGCTTCTTTCAAACAGAATTGTCCTGTGATTTCACCTTCTGATTCTATTTCTCTGTAATGTTTGACCTGCAAAATAAGCAAATTTCAGGGGCAAGAGGTCCCTGTGGCACTTTCACTAAGCCTCTTTATTTTCATTAGAATTCTGTATTTAAAATTGTATTTAAGATCTTAATTTCTGAGAGGTAGATTTAATTTACATCACCTTGTATGTACCACAGACAGAACCAACTCAGTGCTAAAAGAGGTAATCTCAGACTTATTCCAAGTGTTATGGGGTAGTAACACATTAACAGATAAATACCACACAATCTCTCTGCAGGGCTTGATCTCCTGTCTACTGCATTCAGAGAGAAACCTGGAAGATGATGACTTATAACAATGAGCAAAGGGAATACCTAAGAAACGTGGTTCTCATCAGGTTAAGCTGAAAAATACTGTATCTGACACTTTACTCACTGTGCTTCTCATAAATTTGACATCAAAATAACAAATCAAATTCTTCACTGTTTTGTATTTTGCAGACTGTTAAGCTTAAGGGGATCTTTTATTTTTAAAAATCAGAAATCTGATATGCAAGGATAATATTTTATATTCAAGAAAAATAAAATGCTGGGGTTTTTTTTAGGTTGATTACATTAGATAAATTGTAATGTAAATGTTTGCAGAGGAATCTCTGACAAGTAGGAGAAAGAAATCATGAAGAGGAAACCGTTCCTCATTACATTTCTGACTGTTGTTGTGAGTCATGGAAGGGAATTGCACTTCACCATAACAAGTGTCACCAACCCCAAATCAGAGCAAAACGCCAGATCCTGAATCTCATCCTCAAAAATTGTCCTTCAGTTTTCTTTTATATAAGTCTTTAAAATTTCATCCAGAAGAACAATGAAATACAATTGCCACAAAATGGGGATTTAAAATCCACTCTCTTTTCTTCACATTAGTCTTAAATGAACTCTTGGCTTACTACAAGGAAACTTTTGACATAGTGTATTCTGCTAACTTGTGATTTCTACTTTCTATGATACCATAGTTCTTTTACTATTCTAAATGTTCTTAACATTCATAAGCATTTTAATACAATGGAAATTAAGATAATTTTGTCATTTGAATCATTTAAAATATGCAGCCTTGTGCCTTTGAAACATCAGAGTAATTCTCACTCATTTTATGGTGAAACTGTTACATTTAAGATGTATGCATAGAAGAAAAAGCAAATAGTTACATGAATTAATGATAATTACCTGCATAATGTTGTCCGTGTCATGGGTGAACCCACCTTAGAAGTGCTAAGAACAATTCAGACATAAAGAATGGCATCAACATGAAAACATAGTAAGAAATCAGAATATGTCTTGTTATTTATGTGGAGGTGCTCCATGATGAAGATTTTTAAACCTTCTTTAGAGAGATAAAATGAGAGAATGTGGATCTTTCCCCGTAACTTTTTGTCAGAGAAAAAAAATAAAACTGAAACCAAAAAAGCCAAGAAAAAGCTGATCTTCCTTCTTAAGGGTTTTAGATAGTTTTTCAATATTTTTTATAAACTCAGATTGTATTCCACTTTTAAATTCATAAGAGTATGACTGCACTGGTAATTTATAATGGAACAAGTGTTAGGTTTTTATATAATTAACATATTTACTTCCCCAGTACTACCACTACCCTAATAGAGAGAGCAGCTTTGTCTGTGATTTTGCTTTAATTATGATTGAAGATTGCTGGTACAAAAAGAGTGAAGAGGCTGTATAAGAATAATATTTTGACTGTTTTTTGGGACAGACTTTGTTCTCAGAGTTCAATTCTTGATTCTACTACTAGGTTTATGACAACTCAGATATCTACCTTGTTTCTAAATTTTTCTGTAAAAAAATTGTAGATAATAATGGTGATTTATTTCTAAAATCCAGGGGACCCAGCCTCTTACATAGAGTTTGGCTTGCTTTTGTAGTTATTTTTTGTTAGCATAATTTATTTTACAAGTGTGAAACTTGTACCCAATCTCACCACCCACCTGGGAGATATTTTTTATTATGTTGATCTTCCGAATGGACAAACTCTGATGTATAGAGATGTTAATGTTGGCATTTCCACAAGCTCATGCAGAGACAGCAACCTGCTCTGAAAGGGCACAGTGTATTCATAGTCCCTATGGGTGTTTTCAGAACAACGTTCTCCAAAATACCATGTTCCTGGAGTCCTGGAGTACCTAAGAGAAACTGCACATTTATGGTTTTCAGAAATAACACTTACAAGGACGAATTTTGTCAATGATTACGATTAATCCCTCAGGTGCTGAGTTTTTCCTGGTGAAATAGTTACTGTGCAAGTCAGCCTGATACTGAGGGCCAAATATGCTGCTAATAAAAATACACAGAGAAAGATAAAGGCCTCCCCAGCACCCCACAGATGAACGATACTAATGCTCCTTGCATCCCCTACCTCTGCACCCTTGCACCCAGGTCCTCTGGGTAACCAGCTCCTGCACAGTGGAAATGAGAGTGAGTCTCATGGTTCCTGTGCAATGCATGAAGTCTAATGGAAGACAGGCAGGCAGTCTTGGAGGCTGAAGAAAGACTGAAGCTTTTGAGAGGTAACTGAGACTCACTGAGAAAAAGAACAGTAGCCCTGGTGTGTATTGAAACTGGATGAAGGAACGACATAGATTTGGATGAAGAAACTTATTTCCAAGAATACAGGTGGGACATGAGAGCCCAGAGATAGAAAAGAAAGAACTATTAGGTGAGAAATGGACAAAATGTCCCAGATTTGACAGAACAAGTTGCTGAGGATTAACAGAAAAATGCATTTGCTGGGCAAGGGAAAAAAGACTGGGTTTGTTTCAGGTGTTTTGGAGCCATGTAAGATTCTCCTTCACAGGCTCAACTATATCTTCTTGATTTTACCTGTCTTCACTTCTAACCAGCTCTTTCTTTGGCAAATATAAGCAACAAAGTTAATATGACTGATGTGAACAATTAGTTCTTTAAAGTGCATCTGTTACTACTTAATGTCTTAAATATCATTAACACTGCAGGTGATGACTTCAGTGTATTGATTTCTTCTCTGAGGGTCTTGTACTAACAAAAATAACTAATCTCTTCACACACTAGGAGGTATTTTCACTATGGAAAAAATGTGTTTTTACAAAATGTCAAGGGGAAAACATTACATTGTGTGGGTTTTTTTCTTAAAAATGATGTATTTCTGTTGTAATACCAATGTTGTGCAAAAATATTTGTTTACATTAATACACAAAGTTTTTTAGCATACAGGTGGCAGGAATACATTTTGGTTAATGTTTGCTTAAACACTGTGAGGTTTTCATTTCCTCTTAAGAAATAACATTTCTGTATTTTGCTTCTTACTCTTGGTGGAGTAAGCAGAGTTTTGGGTACTAATTCCCTCATGTTTCCCCGAAAAGCCAGCCTTATTGTACCAAGTGTGCTGAGCAGCTGTGTATTAGGAAAAGTGCAAATGTGATTGTCTGCTAGTGAATTTTTGGAAGCTTTGAGATGGATTGCTTCTCAATGTAGACAAATACTCTATAAATGTTTTAGATAAATGGCATTACCGACCTGAGGTTTTCCAATTCTGTAAGAGTTTTAGGGGAGCATACCCCAAGCAGCATGGTGGAATGTCCTTCTAAAAATTTGTGAAGGCCTGATGAGCAGGTACCACAGCAAAAACAAAGGATAGAAAGTTCCTGGACACCTTCCAGGCCAAAGAAGAATCAAAACAGTCCATATAGGACAACAATCCATGAAGTCAAGATTCCCCCTTGAGAAGAGGAAATGGTCATACAGGAGTTGCCTGCATTACAGGCTCTGAAGGAAATGGTACATTACCCACAGCACACTACTGGTCTGTGGGCACATTTTTGACCCACAACTCGAGAATTAGCTAGAGTCACCCTGGAAACACCACTGTAAGCTCTGGAATGGAATAAGCCACCTTGCTCTTGCCAGGAGCATCCACATGGGAATATAGGACGGTATAGTTTATGCAATGTAAATTCATGTTTCAGTTTGTTTCAATCACTTTTCCTATGTAATAAAGCAAATTGTATTGTTTTGGGGATATACTCTGGGAGTTATGGGTCCCAGAAAGAGAACAGATTCATGATTTTCAGAGCCCTCATGGGTTTTTAGAATTAGAGTTCTAGACCTGTGGAAATAGTTTTAAATAAATAATTTACTCCATGTATAATCACTCAAGAAATAATCACTATTTTTGCTCTCAGCACAGTTGTAACCAGTTCAATATTTTCTTGAATGTATTTATCATTTGAGTTGATTCAATGATTCATTCTGGTTTTTTCTCTCTGATTGAACACAAAATTCACCTACAAATAGGGAAGCTAAAAATTTCAAATCAGATCAGGATGTTTTGGTTATTCACAAATACCATGCAGACATATATGTGCATAGACATTTGTAGGTTCTTATTTCTCTTTCTTTTCTAGATGACAGTCAAACCAATGTTTTTCAAAAACTGTTGGATAAGCTATCACTTTGTCACCCAGGGGGCCGTAAGGAAACAGTACTGCCAATCAGTCAGAATGCTGTAGGATGTATTGGCTTGATACAGAAACTGTTTAATTTCCTGACCCCAAATTCACACGTCCCACATAACTATGTAATTCCACAATGTAGTATGTCCAAAGATTCATCTTGGGCACCACATGTGTCATTTAATCAAAGCTCTAAGAGGATTTAAAAGAACTCACACAGACAAGGGAAATTATGCCCTGGGTTGCATTAGCAAAGGGACTAAACTACAGATCAAAGGATGTGATTATTCCAAGTTACAATCATTAGGTTACAGCTGGAATGTTGTGCTCACTTTTGATTACACAGTTAAGAGAGAAAGTGAAAGTTGAATAGAGTCCAACAGAGGGTCACCAAGATGATAAGGGGTTGGAGGACCTGACATATGAAGAATGGTGGAAGAAATTTGGTTTACTCAGTATAGAGAAGAAGTGTCTCAAGGGGAATCTAATTATAGTCTTTCAATGCTTTATAATTAGTTATAGAGAAACCTGATGTACTGTCTTTATAAGGACACACATTGGAAGGACAGGCAACAGGCACAAGTCATTTCAGAGGAAATTCTGTCTTGATATTTTAATAAACCTCTTCACCATGACAACAGGTAAACACTGAAATAGGGTTTGCAAAGAAGAGATAAAATCTCACCCACTGGATATTTTTAAGACTTCATTTTACAGGGCCTGGATAACCTCATTTGAAGCCAGGCCTTCAACAGAAGGTTCAACCAGGTGATCTCCAGGGGTTCCTTCCAAACTAGACTTTCCCATGATTCCATGATTTCTATAACATTTTGACTTAAATATGCAATATTCTGTCCAAATAAAATCCTTGATCTAATTATATGTTAAAGGGTTATTGAAGGTACATGATAGTCTCAGGACACAGCCTTAAAAATCTACACTACTCCCTCATATGAAATATATACAGAGAAAAACTGTAGTAAAAAAAGTGATATTTTCAAAAATACAAACCAAAGGGTTTAGACAATTCAGTTGTTCTCTCTCCACTCATCACCTGGCAGAGGAGTAGATCTGACCCACAGAGTCAAACCCCTGATGGATTTTCTTGACTTTTAATTGTTGTACACTACATCTGTACAAGTTCTCTATTGCTACCTTACCATTTCAGTTGCTCACATTCACTTGAAACCAGTGACATTTCTGGAACAAAGGGCATTTTTCTGCCCTGATAGTTGTCATCCAGGGAAGAGATGTTAGTAAAGGAGATGTGTTTACAGTGGTAGAAACTAATTTTATGTTACTACATTTTAACGCCTGATAGACATGCATTGTATGCTTCTAAACACCGCATGCCCAGCACCATCAAACAAAAATGCAAGAGAAAATTTATTGCTGACACTCCTAAATAATTTTTCTCAAGTTAACACAAAAGCTGCAAAGGGTTTAAAATGTGATTATAAAGCAATATGCAGCCAGCTTTAACAGATATTTAGTTGCTGTAATATCTAATACTGTGTGGTGAATATTAAGAAGTACTCTAATCAGTCTGTGACCATCCATTCACAGATTCATAAACTTTAAGGACAGGTGGAATCAGAGCAGTCTGTTAGTCTGATCTCTTTGCAATTGAACTTGGCCCCTTTGAGCACAGCTCAACAGTGATGTAATTCTTCTGAAGTGTAACATGGATGAATATAACATGATATGCCTTTACAAGAAATCCTATTTCATATTTGATGCATCACCAATGCATATCTGAAGAAAATTTGTTTAGTTTAGGAGGGACAGTGTTATAAAATTACAAAGGTGAAATCTACATCTGGTCTATGAGCAGCTAGAGGACTAATTGCCAAATCAAATAGCTGCTAAAATTACCAGTGAAATGACAATTTTCTTCCTAAGTTTGGACCATTATTACAGGAAAACTGAAACCCAAAACCTGTGACACAGGCAGAGTGTAAAGTTTTCCTTCTACGTAACTGAAAACAGGAATTGGTGAGAGAACTTGCCTGTCCTGGAAGTGTTGCACTGCACTGAAAGAGTTTTCCTTTATGATAAAATTACATTTTTGAAATCCTAGCTGTAGCAGCAATATCACTGTAATCCCCTTCATATAGTGTCAGAGTAGAAAGTAAATTCTGTCATCATATGCAGGACTCACCTGCATATGATTTGAGTAGATTTACTTCTTGCAAACTATATTCTGGGAAAAGTTTCCTCAGACAGTGTGAAAATAAATAAGAATCCTGATATGAATTTGTCACTAAACATAATTCATCTAATTCAGCACTGTCTGATCACAACAAAAATGCTAGGAAACGTGAATGACCCCTGGTAACATCTTTGGAGATACACACATATTACATGAATACTGTATTCTTTTTCCTCCCCAAAACACATAGCTTATTTTGGTAACATTTTTCAAAACAAATATGGGACTCTAAAAGGTAGTTTTCCATTTTTGGAGAGAAAATTCACTGTGAAAGTTGAAGGTACTGGAGAAAATGTGTTCAAGACCTCTTGGTTTTCCTTTCACAAAAGTCTCCTGGAACTGGTATCTGGACTCTTGACCAGACTCTCACAGTGCAAAAATCACATTCATTCTATTACAGGCAGTTTACAAGTCCAACCATCAAATCAAAGGCTTTGGAGGTCTACCTGACAAAATAGTCAGGCTTTGGACACCTACCTTTTGCAATCTGGTCACTGAAATGATGTATGAAATTATGTGCTTCAAGAAACAGAATCCTTCAGATAAACCAACTTCAGAAAAAACTTCAGACAAAACTTCAGGATTCAAGTTACTTTTAGAGAAGTCAAATATTGCATTTCACTCATGAATTAACATGTAAAGGGTCTCCCACTTTCCACTTACACCATTATTTCAAGTTACTGCAACTGGAAGAGAAACAGGAAAAAAAGCTAAATGTCAGTTATTTCAGGAGAGATAAATCTAGTTTAAAAAGTCTTTTGGTAACAGCCAGTTTACAAAGCTGTTGCAGTGGTCTTGAACAAGGAGTCTGTGCTAGAAACTGCCCTATGATACTCCTTCAAGTCCTTCATTCCGAGAAGTATGTGAGTCTCCTTCCCATTTCTCCATAGCTTACTTAATAGACCTGTGGTTATTAGAGTGCTATCAGGGATTTATCAGTTCCATATCTATTCTCATCCACCTCCAAATCCCACATTTGCCAGTCATGGCAGCCAGGAGCCTACATTAGAACTGTAGAGAGGTGGCAATGGCAGTATCTGGTTATACCCACATAAGATGCATTTGGATAGCCACAAATGTCAAGGTCCTATTTAACTGTTGCCAAAAATCAGGTGTCAAACTTTTAAAAAAAAATAAAATCAAAAAAATAAGAAGAAGATTAGATTAAAAAAAAATCCAATTTAAAAACATACAGCCAGACTTCTATCTTAATGGATTTAACTTTTTTTATCAAAGCATGCAAGCCAGCAGCTTACTTTTCTGTTTCAGATGAAAGTGAAGATTGTTAAGCAGTCAAAACCAGAAGCTTTTGTGGCTTTAGAAAAGCACTAGATACAAACACCTGTGATAATGCAACAAAGATTGGCAAGAGTGCAGTTAGAGCAGTTACTTTGTCCGAGTGCTTAAAACAGAGCTGCTTCTAAGTAGCTGTTTGAACTCGATCTTGCAGGTGTAAAAGTCAGCTATTCTCTGCTCTGATCTAGTACAACTGTTCACATTTCATAAGACACCATAAAATTTAAAGTCCATTATCCCAGCTCTCATCTCCATATCTTGGAGAACCAAATGTATTTTTATTTAAAATAAAGCCTATCCTTTATTATATTGTGAGTATATGGTTTCTGGAGGTATTTATAATTGAATTTCAAATAATCTGATTTATTATGCTTAGCTTCTCTTTGCTCTCATTTACCTGCCAACTGTAATGCTCATGAAGTGTCTTATGATTCAATATTTTGCATTTCATAGACACATAGAGTTATTGTTTAAAGAAAGACTAAATAACACAATAAAGAAAAGTACAGCTGAACAATATTTTATTAATAATGTTAGTTATGTGGTATGGTAAGGTTCATTACAAGATTCCTCTTACATTTTATCACAGCATTATAAAAAAATATTGCCTCTCATTCAGGTTTTAATTATCTACATGGCATGTATCTCCTAAACGTATCAGTTAAAATTTATCCCTAGTGTAAAACTATTGAGGTCAGTGGAATTTTACCCAGGGTTCATTTGTTCCATTCAAACTTGTTATTTAGAGTGTAATTCAAGGTTGCTATGGTTATATGAGACAGTAGTGTTTTGAATAGAATTATTTACTTTACATGGAAGGTCTTTCAATGTGCTCAAACTAAATGAAAATAATCAGTCTGTTCTCTTTATTAATAGATCATCTTCCAGGACGTCTTTCCCTTTGAGAAGATAATTTATTTTAACATAGATTTCTTATACTTAGTATATTTTTACGTGCAAATAAACCTCAATAAGGATTGTTTAAATAGGTTTTCATGATGCTGCCTTAGATAAAATTGTTATCAACCTTTATGGCTGAGAATTCAGAACTAACTACCTACCTCTTTCTGTTTCTTTTGGACAGTTTATTTTAATTTTGCTGGTTCCTGCAGAGTTGAACTCAATTTTATTTTTTTTCACACAGATAAATGAAACAATAATGAATAGTATATGGTAACACTTTTGCTGCCTAATTTAGTAAAGTCTCATTTTTTTGTCCCCAAAGACATAAGGTGCTTGTGCAAAGAAAGACATGTAGCTTGGCGTGGTCAGTAATGGTGTAAGACATGAACTCATTTGTTACTAAATCGAATCTCAGTCGATAATGGTCAACTTCTGCTAGAATTCTGTGTGGAGCAACAGCTCACCATCACTAATACTATCTTTCAGCAGAAAAATAGTCTGAAGACAACCTGGATGCATCTCAGATCCAAGCATTGGTACCTCATCGATTATGTCTTGGTGCGACGGAGAGATGTCCACGGTGTCCAGCATACCTGCGTGATGCCTAGTGCAGAATGTCAAACAGACCATAGACTGGTGTGCTGTAAACTTAACCTCAATCTTAAATTCAAAACTAAAACGGGCAGTATCCCAAGGAGGAGACTCCAAGTTAACAATCTCCAATCAGCCACAGTGAGAAACAAATTCCAGGCTAATCTTCAAACTAGGCTCAAAAATCATTCCGTAGGTTCTACAGATATCTCCCCTAAAACACTTTGGCTCCATGTCAAAAACAGCATCCTGCAATCCTTTGAAGAATCCTTAGGGTTCTCCCTCAAGAAGAACAAGGACTGGTTCGATGAAAACAATCAAGAGATCCAGGAATTGTTGAGGAAGAAGAGAACCACCCACCAAACACACCTTGCACTGCCATCCTGTCACATAAGAAAAGCAGCCTTTCGTCTCACATGCAGCAAGCTCCAACAGAAATTCCGTGACATCCAGAACAAGTGGTGGATTGATCTAGCTGAAAAAACTCAATTATGCGCAGATACGGGTGATCACAGAGGATTCTATGAAGCCATGAAAACAGCATACGGGCCTACATACCAAGCCCAAAGCCCTCTACTGATGGTCAAACACTGATGATGGTCAAACAGCGCTGATGGTCAAACACTTCTAACAGATAAAACCTCCATTCTGAACCGTTCGTCTGAACACTTTCAGACTCTTTTCAGTACTAGCCATGCAGTCCAAGACTCAGCAATTCAGTCCATCACACAACAACCAGTAAAGTATGAATTGGATACTGCCCCCACTTTAGGAGAAACCCTCAAGGCCATACAGCAGGTGAAAATCGGCAAGGCAGCTGGGGTTGATGGAATTCCACCTGAAGTCTGGAAACATGGGGGCCTTGCACTCCACACCAAATTTCACGAGTTTGTGGTGCGCTGTTGGGAGCTCGGTGAACTACCATCAGACCTTTGTGATACAGTCATCATCACTTTGTATAAGAAGAAAGGTACTAAATCAGACTGTTCAAATTACCGTGGTATTATCCTGGCAAGAATACTCTTGAACAGACTAATACCCACTATAGCAGAAGGAATCCTACCCGAAAGTCAGAGCCAACAGGAGCACCACAGACATGGTATTTGTTCTCAGACAACTGCAAGAGAAGTGTAGGGAACAGAACAAAGGTCTCTATGTAACCTTTGTTGACCTCACCAAGGCTTTCGATACTGTGAGCAGAAAAGGTCTATGGCAGATTTTGGAACGTTTAGGTTGTCCCCCCAAGTTCCTTAAAATGATCATCTCACTCCATGAGGATCAGCACGGCCAAGTCAGATATGGCAATGCACTTTCTGAGCCCTTTCTAATAACTAATGGTGTGAAACAAGGCTGCGTTCTCACACCAACCCTATTCACAATCTTTTTCAGCATGATGCTCCAAAGGGCCATGGCAGACCTTGATGATAAGGACGGTATCTACATTCGATACCGTACTGATGGAAGCCTTTTCAACCTAAGGCGACTGAAGGCCCACACTAAGACCTTAAACCATCTTGTCTGGGAGCTGCTCTATGCTGATGACGCCACCCTTGTTGCACACACAGAAGCAGCTCTGCAGCGTTTAACATCCTGCTTTGCAGACGCTGCTGAGCTCTTTGGGCTGGAAGTCAGCTTAAAGAAGACAGAAGTTCTCCATCAACCAGCACCTCAGGAAGTCTTCCATCATCCCCATATCACCATTGGCAAATCAGAGCTCAAATCAGTCCAGCAGTTCAATTACCTAGGTAGCCTCATCTCAGATGGTAAGATTGACGGAGAGATAGACAACAGGTTAGCAAAGGCATATAGTGCTTTTGGAAAGCTTCATAAAAGAGTTTGGCAAAATAAACACCTGAAGAAAAGTACAAAGATCAGTGTTTACAGAGCCATAGTGCTGTCTACTCTCTTATATGGATCTGAATCATGGGTCATCTACTGCCACCACCTACGCCTCCTAGAACGCTTCCATCAACGCTGTCTCCGCACAATCCTAAACATCCACTGGTCAGATTATGTGACCAATACATCTGTTCTAGAACAAGCAGCAGTCACAAGTATTGAGGCCATGTTACTGAGAACACAGCTGCGCTGGGCAGGGCACGTCTCCAGGATGAAGGACCACCGCCTCCCTAAGATCTTGCTTTATGGTGAACTTGCCACCGGCTGCCGCAAGACAGGAGCCCCAAAGAGAAGATACAAGGACTCCCTGAAACAGCATCTCAGCCTTGGTCATATTGATCATCATAACTGGTCTACTCTGGCCTCAAATCGGGAGGTCTGGAGACACACTATCTTTAATGCCGCTGATGCTTTTGAGAACGCACGCAGGATCACCCTTGAGGAGAAAAGACAACGCAGAAAGAATCGTGTCTTGCAGAATATACCATCTAAGGAGTCTTTCTGCTGTGCCTTTTGCAACCAGACGTCCCTGTCTCGTATTGGCCTTTTTAGCCACCAGCGCGCTTGTAACAAACGTGGGTAGAGCCCTTCCCAAATCTTTGTTCACAAAGCCTAGCCATGAGTGAGTGAGAATCTCAGGAGCCAGTTCAGAGCACTATGGTAACACAATTATTGCATCATGAATAATATAAAATTCCTTCACAGTACAGTAAAAACCATATAATTTAATGTTTCCTCGGAGCAGGCACTATTCTGAGTAGATAGGTTTCAGATGTTTAAGAAGGGATGAAGGAGCTAGGCTCTACAGGAGGATGAATAAGCAGCAATGATGCAGGTGTTGACTGCCTTCCTTTGAGGAATCACAGAAACATAGACTGTCTTGGGTTGGAAAGGACCTTAAAAATCATCTGGCTCCAACCCCCTAATGTGGGCAGGGACACGTTCCACTAGACCAAGTTACTCAAAGTCCCATCCAACCTGGCCTTGAACACTTCCCAGGATGGGACATTCATGGCTTCTCTGGGGAACCTGTTCTAGTGCCTCACTACCATCTGAGTAAAGAAATTCTTCATAACAGCTAAATTAAATCTACCCTCTTTCTGTTTGAAGTCATTATCCCACTTGTCCTATCACTGCCTATCATTGTTGAAAGTCCCTGTGCAGCTTTCTTATAAGCCCCTTTTAGGTTTTGGAAAGCTGCTATAAGGCCCAAGGCCTTCTCTTCTCCAGGCTGAACAACCCCAACTCTCTCAGCCTTTCCTCATAGAAGAGGTGCTCCAGCCCTCTGATCATCTCCATGATCTTCCTTTGAAATCACTTCAGCAGGTCCATTGTCCTTCCTGTGCTGAAAACCTGAGAGCTGGACACAGTGCTTCAGATGGGGTAGATCACCTCCCTCAACCTGCTGCCACACTTCTTTTGATGTAGCCTGGGAGACAATTGTCTTTTGGCATTGCCAGCTAGTCTCCAGCCTCTTATGCACCAGCTACCCTAAGTCCATCTCCTCAGGGCTGCTCTCATGTCTGGGACTGCCTCTACCCAAGTGCAGCATCCAGCACTTGGCTTTGTTGAACCTCATGAGGTTCCCATGGGCCCACTTCCTGAGCTTGTCCAGATCCCTCAGAAGTCCCTTCCTTCAGGTGTGTCAACTGCCCCACTGATCTTGCTGTCATCTGCAAATTTACTGAGGCTGCACCTGATCCCTTCATCTGTGTCATTAATAAAGATATTAAATAAGACTGGTTCCAACATAGACCCCTAAGGGGCACTACTTGTCACTGATATCCATTGGGAGTCTGAGCCATTGACAACTACCCTCTGGATGTGACTCTCCAACCAATTCCTTATCCACCTAACAGTTCATACATCAAATCCATCTTTCTCCAATTTGCAGGGAAGAATGTTGGGGGGGGGGCATGTCAAAGGCCTTACAGAAATCCAAATAGATGACATCTGTATCCCTTTCCCCCTTGTCCACTGATGTACTCACTCCATCATAGAAGGTCACTAGGCTGGTCAGGCAAGACTTTTCCCTGGTGAAGCTGTGCTGGCTGTCCCAAATCACCTCCTTGCCCTCCATGTGCCTTAGTTTAGCTTCTAGGAGAAAGCTGTAATCTTCCCTGGTGCAGAGGTGCAGATGACAGGTTGGCAGTTCCAAAGGGTCCTCCATTCTACTCTTTTTAGAAATGGATGTAATGTTTCCCTTTTTCCAGACTCCAGGGACTTCACTCGACTGCTATGGCTTTTCAAATATTATGGAGAATGGCTTGGTAACTACATCAGACAATTTCCTCAGGATTCTGAGATGTATCTCATCAGATGCCATACACATATGTATATTCAGGTTCCTAAGGTGGTTGGGAAGCACTGTACTTGTCAGTCTTGAAGAAGAATCCAGATGTGAGTTACCAGTCTTGCAAGAAAATAGAGATAGAGAGGCTGTAAAAAGATACAAGGAATACTTCTGAAATTTCATAAAAATGCATCCTCTGGGTACTTGAATGGAAGCTGTAAAACATTGGATCTGTATTTAATAGGGCTCCAAAAATTGCTGAAACTGATACTGTTCACACGCTACGATATTACAGGGAAAATAGCCAAGATACTAGCCCCTCTTCCACGGTAGAAAGATAATTAATTATGAGAAAAAATGCTTTTAAATATACCTCACAAAAAGTAGATTTTTTTCATAGACATTACCTCTATTTTTCTTCTCCCTCTGTGCCAGTGAAGTGCTTTTCACAAACTCCTGCTCTTTCTCCTTTTCCTGCAACACTGACGCCTTCAATGGAGCAAAACCAAGACTATGTGAGTATCTGTTTATCTCTCTTTAAATTTGCTCTAGAGCTGTAGCAGCTGGTCATCAAGAGGCCGATTCTGTAAAGACCTGGTGGAGGCCAATTTTGTGAGCTTGCAATGATGTTTAGGAGGTGTAGTGATCTGCACTTCTTTCCTTCTCCCTTCTGTCTGGCATAGTCAGGCAGCAGATAAGGACGAAAAAGAGACATTTAGAGCAGAATAAATTTCCCTGCCACACATACCTTGAATGGAGGTGGAGAAAGATCAAAAAGTGACCCTAGACATGCTTTCACATTCTAGCTAGCGTAGGCAGTGTGGTCTCATTGGCACTCTGAGGAATGCATGGCTCTGACAAAGGGTTCGTTCTTGAATCAGAGGAAAAGCAGGGGGAAATTGCACCTCTTGGAACCGAAACTTGCTTTCCAGCTTATGCCAAGGCAGTTCAGCTATGTGCCACCCAAAGGCTTGTGACAAAGCCACTTTTAACTGTGCAATTAGCTACGCTGACAGCAAGCTCAGCTAAAAGCCTTGGCTTGCGCTTGATAGGGCTAGCCTAAGTACAGACACAACAAAAATGAAAAAGATTCATTGGCTGTGTACACTGATGTCCTGAGACTTCTGTGGAAAGCAAGGACTTTCCATTACTGGCAGACTGAGACAGTCTCTCTTATGCATTGTAATCTAGTGGCTGTGTGATTCCTTTATGTTGAATCACTCAGCTGTACTTAGAGCCCTTGTTACCCCTTTTTTTTTCCCCTTTAAAAATTAGTCTACTCACAAATTTAATAAAAACTGTGTTTATTAAAATAGAATTGAATGAATATTAAATGCTTATTCCTGGAAAATATGGTTGCTCATTAAAGTTGACAGTCATTGCATATGTGGTAAATGTTGTCAGTGCCAAGAACCCTTTGGCAGTTTCTGGTCCATTATTTTAATTGCCTTTAACCCATAATCAATATTTGTTTCTTTCAATACAACTAGATGCATAGCTAAGCGATACAGAGGAGAGATTTTTAGTCTACTGTACCTTCTATTCTGTTTTAAAAGTATGAGATGCACCAAAATGCATCATCACAATAATCCTTCCATCATCAAAACTATTCTAGCTTCTTAGGCAATATGTCAAAGGGGAAACCAAAGTATCTGTTTCTTACTGCAACAAACTTATGTGCATTTTTAGGTTAAATTTAGTTGCATCAGTGTAAACATAGAATTAGTAGCTAGTGGAATCAAACTTTTTTTGCAAATGAAAATGGGATACTGATCACAGGACTGGATTTCTTTCATTAACAGTTGTAAAGTTATGCACAACCATAATAGAGGTTCCAGAGAAGTTACTGAAACCTGAAACACATATAAAGGTCAGTTTTTCTCTGTTCTGGGGATCAGCTGTTAGATGCTGTGTCTGACAACTGGTCAAAATGAAGAATTGAAGAATACCATGCATTCAGAAAATGGCACACCCTGTGGGAGTCGTTCCAAGTGCATCAAGGAAACCACACCCTCAATTACATTATTTTTTATTTCTGATGGTTATTTATTTCTCCTTAAAAGTAAAGGGACTCTACATTAATATGGAAAATAAATATTCAGTTTTGATCTAAACCATGTGATACTCTTTATACCAGTGATATATGAAAGGTATGACTTGAAATTATAAATTACCAACCCATCCTTAGTCAAACATAACTTCCATTGTTTCTATAGGGATTGTGTCTAAATATGACATTTAGATCAGGACCATTCATCTCCTGATTCATGATCTATGAACTCCTTTTCAACAACTCTTGTTACTGAAAGGAAACAATTCTTGGTAAAATCTCAATCACAATTTGAACAAACATTCTAATCGATTTCATTTGGGGCAGAATTTCATCCTTAGAGTCCAAACTGTTTCTCAGTACCTAATTTAGATTAGTTTCATGCACAGAACACTGCAAAAGCACAATACATTTCTCAGTGACTAATTGCATCAACAAAAAAAAGACAGTTAAGTAAGTAGATACACAAAATTGTTTAGAAGGGAGGAAGGGAAAAGGCAAAGTAAAGACAGAGGCACAGATACAGAAAAGATTGGTTTCTGTTAATTTCATTTCCATTAATAAGAAATTACTATTTGTGGTAGTCTTCTTCCAATTTCTCAAAAATAAGTGTAACCTTTTCTTCACATTTTATTCCACATGTACCTTGTGCATTTGCAAGCACACACATTCTGCTACCTCCTGCTTGCTCTTCTACAGCCTGGCATAGGTATCTCTGCTCTCAGAGCTGACACAATAGTGCTGTTTGGCCAGCTGGCAGAGCACATTTCTACATGGGGCCACAGACCCTCGAGGGACTACGAGCCCATCTCTAAACTGTAGCTCCACTACTGAGCCAACTCAATAATTTATGCTTATTAATAATGCATCTCAGTGAATCATTACTCCTTTAAATTTTAAAACAATTGGTTTAGCATTTTTAATGTTTATGTGTCATCGATGAATGACTGTCTTATTTATTTCAACTACAGACATATTGGATTATAATAACAAAGACGCTGCTTCTCAGTGGAGAAGAACAACAAGGTTCTGAGGGAAGGTCAGACTGGTAATTAGCTAGAAGAAAAGAGGGTGAAATAGAGCTGTACATAATCATTGTAAAAGCTGGAATTTTCAAAATAAAATGAAATACTTCCTCCTGTTGATACCAACCCTCCCTTAACAATATCAGTGCAGTTCCTCAAACTATGAAGAACTATGATATTTGTAAAACAACAAAATTATATCTGTTATGTTATATCATTATGCCAAAGGTAATGACAATAATACATCTGGTCAGCAGCTGACTGAGCCACAGCACTTCTGAACTCTCCTTACAAGCACCACATGAGTTACAAAACCATTATATCTGCAGACACACAACATAAGACACTATGAGTCATATATTTTATACAGCGGAACTCATAAATTAGCTATATGACAATCTAAAGCTCTTAGCTGCTATACCATAGCTAATACAAACAGCTGCTTCCTCTGACATAATATTGATGTTTTTGAATTCTGCCCCTTGGTGACACTTTTGAGATATAGTAAAACAATCTTTTGCACAAGCACAGTGCACGAAAACAAAGGAGCAAATTGTTTGTAGAACAAACACATAAGCTAAGTCTAATTTCCCGAAAGTATAACTGCTTAGTAAAGATATGAAGAATCAGAAGGTACATTGCTTTTTCATAAGTGAATATTAGACTGTGTGCCCAGGATGGCATTTGCAAATTACTCAGGCAAAATTTAGACCTAGTATAAGTGCTTTAGTATCAAAAGAAAGAACTACAGCAGCCCAAAAACCTGTCTGTAATGATTTCTACTAATTTATGCAAGTCCAGCATTTTATAGTCTCCCCATGGCAATTCCTCAACTCAATCTTGTCCCACAGTCCCTCTTATCTGTATCATCTAACTCAGCACCCAGACAATCACTAAATCCTTCCCAAAATGCTGTAAGACATAGCCCTGAAAGAACATGACAGTACACTAATCTTCATGCTCATAAACCCCAAAATGACAGAGCAGCTCTCACAGCAAGGTATTCTCTCCTGTCTTACTCGGTTGAGGCATGTCTCAAGGAACAGTCTTGACTCCTACATTTTAAAATTTATTCTCCTTCCTTGGATCAAGTTTTTATTTCTAAGTTTATCCACTTCCTTAGATTCTGGAAACAAACAAATAAAAAAAATAAAATTTGTTAAGATAGGTAAATCTGAGTATTTTATAGTTACCATACTGTTTTATTTTTCCTTCAGGTTAAACTTCATTTTTATTTTAAAAAAGGTAAGTAAAAAAGTGCTGTGTAGAATTCTCCAGTCAACTGACAGAATCTAAGAACCTTACAGAAACCTTATATTGCTTATCTTCCAAAAAGTTTGTTCAAAAGCTCTCTTACCTATCAATATTGTATTAAAAAATAAACTGTTTTAGCCCTGTGCAAGCAATTTGTGTTATAATTATCTGATCGTGTAAGCCTACTTCTCTGGCCCGTTGCTTTTATAATTCTTTAAGAGCACAATCACTGATGGTGGAGTAAGTCTGTGGGGAGAAAAGGGAAAGCCATTTGGCCAGAGAAGATGACTTCCAGCTGAGACCCACAGCTTCTCTCTGTGAGCCACACGATAGCAGCTTTCAGAGCCACAGAATGCATTTGTGGACTTTTATTTGGATGTAAATACTAAAGCTATATGAGACAATTATTTAATATATTTGAATATATGGCCATGGAGCTTTTTTGTTATTCCCCAGGAATGATGACAACTGTTTTATTCACTACATAGATCTCAGTGGAGCAAGGGGTTGTAAGCCAGTTGAGGGGCTGAATAGATATCATAAACCACAGAAACCCAATTCAGCTAATTACTAAAACACAATAGATCTTGGACTTTGAATTAATTTAAGGTTTTACTATCTAATCTTTCTGCCTGTTCTAATAGTTTGAAAATGGCTGACCATAAGTATGGGGCTTTTTCGTAGGAAGTGCTATGACTTTGGCAAAAAGGACAAAAAAAGTATCCAGATCATTATGCATCTATAATCTGCAAATACATCAGGAGTTATATTTTACTGAGTACTGGGTGAACAAAGCTGGAGTGCTTGGTAAGTACCAATAAAGGCTGAAAAGTTAATAAAGTATTATTTGCTCCATAAAGAAGAGAGAGGTAGACAAACAGGATTTACTCTGAATCACAACAGAGGCAATATATAAGATGCTTTAGGAACTAAACAGAAAAAAAGTCTCCATTAGATTGGAAAACGTGCATCCTTTGTGTTATTTAATAATCCAGTATGATTTCAGAAAGCTAACTGCTGAGCCCCAACTAGCTGGAGACCACTTATGTATTCTAGATTGATTGAGAATCAGTTTCTGATGTCAGGTCCAGGTCTCTGCTAGACACATCTGTGCCTCTGACAGTCATTTGCAGACAGAAATTTTTCAGAGGCAGCAAGGGTAGACACAAACTCTGTCCCGAGGTGTATTATAATTATATGCATTTAGAAACATCTAACGTGTAAAAAACCCAGCATCTATTTAATGAATGGGAAAAAAGAAAATGGAAAGATAGCACAGCATGGGGCTTTAAGTAATGTTACAAAAATCCTGGTATGTGGGAAAAGTAAATTCCTACTGGCTACATGAAAAGTGTGCCTCAGGTTCTGTCACTGAGTGCACAGCATGTCGGGCCACTCCACGTAAGGAATGAACACCCTTCAGCATTTCAGCTCCTCCAATTACCGTGTGACTTAATATTATTTATATGTTCTCTCTCTCTCTTAAAAACAAGATTCACAGTTCCCAGCAGCTATCCAAAGCCAGGTGGACACTTGCATAACATAGAATAAAAAAAATGCAGTCTGGTGCAATGATTAGATTAGTCACATCAGGCCTTCGGAAGCTCTGAATGCCTCAGACACGTACCATCCTGCCCAATGTGCTGGAGTGGAACAGGGTAGTGTGTAATACCTCAGACATTTTTTCTTTCTTTGAAGGCCAAACATTCTTTATTTTTGTTCAAAAATGAACTCTATAAGATTTGTCATAAGACTAAAGACCCTTCCATAATCGTCCTAGATTATGTGTCTGTCCTGATACACACACATCAGTCCTGAATTCACTGGGCTTTGTGTTGTTTAGGTAAAAAATGATCTGAGTCACGTGTATTTGTATTCTTCAGCTGCATTCTGAATGTCATGGTAGTTAAATCATCTGTTATTCATATGCATGCACTCAGGTTTTTATACCCCTAAAAGAATTTATTTACATTACAATGGCTCCTGCAATAAGTATCCAGCTCAAAAGACCAAATGTCTCCTGTCTGTTTCTTGCATATAGAATATCAGTGCAGTATGGACTTTCTATAACAACATGTCCATTAATTAACACTAAATTACAAAGCAGTGCCTATATAAAAGCTGTTGAATACCCCACAAATTCATTTTTATTACCATTATTACACTGAATGTTATAAGAAGTCAGAAAGATAGGACCTTTTAAGTGTCGGCAGATGTCTTTGATCAGTGTTTATCCCTTTTGGTACAATTTAATAAGAGATCATATGTTAATATGCAGCTGGAGAAAACTACCTTTCAGACACAACAAGCCTGAGAAGAGTTTCCAGCTGCCATTGCATATACCAGACCTTTAATTACCAATCACCACAGAATAAATTTTAAAAAGCTGAATACCTAAACTAGAAAAGTGACTGCAAAGTGACTGTAGACACAATGGAATGGAACTGTTCTTATGTAATTACAACTGATGTTCTTTTTTTAGTCTGCTACTAAACAAGTTGTCCCCCTCAGTTTGTGCTCACTCTTTTCAGCAATACATTTGGAAAGAGCCCCTCTGAATTTCAAGCATATAATTCTGAAAACTCCCTCCTGATCCTCCATATGGACAATGAAATTTTACTTTCTCTCCAAGAAAGTTTGCAAAACTTTCCAAAATCTATCAGTCCTACATTATCTCAATTAATTAAAGACTCATCTGAGTCTCCCTGGAGGCACGTTTTTTGCAGTTCTGATTTCTGTGCATAGGATGTTGATGGATTTTGAGTGATTGCAAATAATTACTTACGTTGTCAATTTGAATCACTGGAGTTTAATGCCATATTGTAATTGGGAGAAGACCTGTGGCATTGTCTTAGTACTACACCTATCCCAACCAAACTCTATAAATAACATACTAGGTTTTAAAAGCTGTAGTAACTTATTATCAAATGATAATAACATACATGTATTTCAGTAGACTGTAAAAATCAAATTCCTGCCAACAATTAAAAAAAAAAAGTTTTCTCTCTCAAGAACATCTGAGTCAATCCAGAGAACAAAACAGTTTACATACTTAGTCTCTCCTAAAATTGAAATCCCTTTAACACATGAAGCTCACTTGGGAGCCACTATATATCACTCAAGCTCTTTTTTTTCCCATTCATAGTGTGTAGTTTTTTCTTCATAGTGGAGGAGTGTGTGTGTGTGTGTGTGTGTATGTGTGTGTTAGTCATGAAGGTTTGTGTTATATTTGCATTTTACTTAGGTGCAGCTTCCTGTGAATTGACATAATCTTTATTCTTTGATGTCTTGAGTCACTTGATAATTAGCATACTTAGGAAATGTTACCACCCAAGAACAATACCTATTTTGTCAACTTTTCTGCTGCATTTCTGAGTTTCAGTTGATTGTTTCCAAGGACCAGCATATAATGCATAGCTATATCATTATATATTTTGGCCAGTGCTAAAGAAATTCATGCAGTAATGAGTCACTCTCTGTAGCATTTTTTGAGGTAAGTGTCATTTGTCAAAAGGGCTCTTTTGTTCCTTTATCCATGTAGCTGGTGAGGAACTTTGAAAGAAATGTTCCTGTAAGACTACACTGAGTAAAACAGATTTCATTCACTCCTGGGAGTACAATTCACATAATTTGTTGCCTCAATTTTTCATCTTTGAAGTCTTTTACTGCTGAGTGGGCTAGTTTTACTCAGAAGGAAAGGGTTTTGGGCAGCTTATAATCTTCTCCAGACACTCTCAGATCCTCTTTGGAAGGAAAATTAGAATATGAGACATGAGTCTATGAGGAAAAAAAATCATCTGCTAACTTGTAAATATAGACAGGTGGTCGAATCCCATACATATTAAGAAAAAACAAAGGAAGAAACACAGAGGGGTGGGTGTGTGTTTGTGAATGTGAGTGCTACTCGGGAGCTATGATACCAACTTATAGCAAGTAGTAGTTTTTTGAAAGGTAAAGTACAAGAATTCATTATGACATGTTCGAAAACCAGAGATGAAAATACGGAAGACCTTTGCCAGTGGAGAAAGATATGCAGCATGAGTACTACAGCAAGTTTAATCCATTCCTGTACTAGGTTGAGCTGCACTGTAATGTACTTGGATAGCAAACACCAAACAGGATTTTTCTTGGTATTGGTATTGACAACAGAAAGATACAGCTATATATATATTCAAGTGTCACTGGAACTGATAGTCAAAGGAAGTGGGAGTGTATATATATACACAGCAATTTTGGATGACTGATTTTCAACCCTGAAGTAGATGGACTGCTTCTAGAGAGAAAGTGAAAGGTCACTCTCTTTTTTTGTCAGTAATCAACATTTTGCTACACCAGGGTTATGAGTCTTCACTGGAAAATATTTAAAGATCTACAAATAATATTTAAAAAACCCTCCTAGAAATAGTTGCTTTACCTTTTTGCTGAGAAATGCTCTCTAGAAACATAAAGATGCAATCTCAGGGGGAACCTCAAGATAAAAAAAAAATAAAGATCAAATTAAAGAAGAAGAAAGTAAGAGTGCAAAATCAGCAAGCTAAGTTTTAGAAATAAGTCTGAAGAGTATGAAAAAGGGACTTAAAACATGAGAGTAAGGCAGAAAAAGGAAAACAAATGTCACAGGTAAGGCTGAAAATTAGTTTCTTTGCTTCGATCTTCACTAGAAAGGTTAACTGTGACCAGAATTTTAACAATTAATTTTAATTAAGGGGTAGACATTCAAGGCAGAAGAAAAGAAGAACAAATTAAATAACATTCAAATAAGATTGGTGTGTTCAAGTTAGCAAGGCCTGATGAAATCCATCTTAGAACTGGTCAAAGTAATTTCTGAGCCATAGTGAATTATATTTGAAAATTCATGGAAGACCGGTAAGGTCCCAGATGAGCAGAATAAATGTAGAATCTATCCTTTAAAAGCAAAAATGATAACTCAGGGAATTATAGATCAGTCAACATAACTTTTACCCACTGAAATATTTTTGAACAAATATCTAAAAGCAGATATCTAGAAGATAACATAAAAAGCTAATATGAGTTTGTCATAGCAAAATAATCTAAATGCCTTCCCAGAGAGGTTAAATGGCCTAGTATGTAGGGAGAAGCAGTAAATGCTTAAACAGGGCTTTTAGTACACAATATTCTCCTGTAATATTTTTCTAATCAAGGTGACAAGTTTTGAGTTAGGTGTTATTGCCATTAATGGGAACACAACTGGGTGAAAGATTACTCTCTAAAGTGCTATTGGCATTTGACTGTCAAATTAGGGGCATATCAAAGGAGAATTCTCCAGGGATCTGCCCAGAACTCAGCTACTGCCAGGACCTTTGGCCACTATTTTCAGTAATGGTTTGGTGGAGAAACTGGGCAACACATTTGCAAAATATGCAAATGTCATAAAAATTTGGAAGAGTACAAAGATGTTCTAAGAATACCAGAGGATATTAATACACTAGAGTCTGATAGTGACAGAATTTTCATTAAGGTAATTGCAGTAATGGAAGGGGAACTGAATGAACAGTGCGTTCACCTGTTCAAGCAGTAGTTTTGCAGAAAACTATTTAAGATGTATATTTGATGAGAATTACCAGCTTGTGGTTCTGTCAGGAAAAAAACAGACAAAACTCTTTCAAGGATGCACTAAAAAAGCCGTGAAACACTTATTTTGTACTAGTGAGAGTTCAGACAGAATTTTGAGTTTAGTTTTCATTACCTCAAGTCCATGAGAAAAATATGGAAATAAAGAGTGCTTGAAAAGGAGAGAGTGCTAAAAGAATTGTAAATGTAGTCTATTGGAAAGCTCTTGAAAGGACTGAGTGTATTTCATCTAGAAAAAAAGATTCATCAGTCCCCCGCTTATTATGAAAATTGGTTACTAACAGGATAGTAATCAATCACTGTCCATGAAAGAAGAACAATAAGAAGACTGTTCAATAAAGTAACAGCAACCAGGAAGGAAGTTGTACTTTATAAACATCTTTCTACAAGTAACTCTGGAAATGGCCGTCTAGGTGTATTGGGCAACATCTACAGGAAATCTTACTCCTTGTGACTTAATATCCAGTTCTAACAATCAGCAGCTATCTGGGAGAACTGAATTCCCAATTCTCAGCACTACTACAAGCAAAGTCAAGTGCGATGTCATCCTTTCATTCTGTCTGAGAAAAAAGTCTAAGTCTGTCTGGTCCTTTGTGAATTGCCCTGTAATAGGCATTGGAAAAGCACACCAACAGGTCTTGGATCTTCTTTGATGTAAATATTCTCCACCAGGATGCTTAGAAAAGGAAATAAGTGTGTTAACTCAATTAAACAATCTCCTGTTTCAAGAGACTTAAGTGTTTTCCAAATTATTGAGTATGATCTTGCTTTGTTGTTATAAATAGACAAAAATCCATTACAGTTGTTTTCCCCCTAGTTTACTTTCATTCATTAAGTGACTTTCATTCTAAGTACTTCATAATTCATCAAAGATGAATTTGTGTCTGACTGCAAGTATATTTCTATCTGTGTGAGACAAAAAGCAAATTATAGTTCACGTGTCTACTCCCAATCAAGGTAATCAGAATAACATTCAGAAGAAGGAAAATTGTCTCAATTCCATTCTGAGAAGCAATTTTCTGTGAACTGTTTGCAATGCCAAATACCAGTCTCTGATGGGCAGTTAGTTATTGCTGCCAGGACTTGATTTTTCTTTGGAATTCTTGTGGATATTTTTCATCAGATGTTGAAATCCAGCATCACAATTTTGAATACAGCGATGTAAATGCTAGATAGTTTCTTTAACCTCTGTTGCACTGTGAACTGACCATAACAGCTGCTGAACCTTTCCAGTGGAGCCATAACAGGAGAGCTGTAAAAAAAATCAAGTATGTAGTAGAGTGGAAGGGAAACAGTGACTGATTGAGAGTGATGCTGATGGAAAAGCCACGATGGATATTAAATATGCATACAAGTGTATATTTATGTCTCTTAAATTCTGCAAAAAGCTATAGCTTGGAACAATTGCAGTTTTGGAGATTTTCTCAGTCCGAACAGTAGCTGGTCAGTGCATGCAGATGAAAAATTACACAGCAGAGAAAAGAAACAGTTTTGGAGAGAAATTTTATGCCTTTAAAGGAATTCAAGAGCAAGGGATAAAGAAACAGAAATTATCTAGGGAACGGAGTTAGGGGTTTTTTTCACTCAGTTCATGTTGGCACAAACTGTAAAGCTATCGAATAATAAATACTTCTATTTATTAATTTCAAGTTAGATTTGATATCATACCAACTGCTATAGGAAGCACAGTTCCTAAAAGTCTGTGTAGCATCTGCCAGTTTTCCTTCCCTCTTCACTCCTAAAAAAAGTCAATGAAATCTCGCTGCTTGAAGTCTTTCCCAAGACCCCAGGAAATCACTGAGACGGTTACAGATACTTAGATCCCTCTCCAGTTACAATGACTTACCTCAGAAAAGGCAGTGCATTTCAAATGAGTTTGCAGTAGTCACCTTTCATCCAGCAGAATACACGTTAGAAAGCCTGCTTAGCTGGAGGATGGATATTTTCTGCTAATGATTATTGCACATGCTCCTGTTTTGACAAAGCAAGATCACCCGTTTCTGACAAGTAAATTTAAATGTCAATGTGCAATTTCCTATGTTAAGCTCTTGCCTGTGCACAATCCTTAATACCCCAAACCTGATGGAGAAACAAGGAAGATCTGTGCAAACTGCCATCAGAGCCCTGCAGCTGTTCTTGTCTGATCATTTTATCTTGGCATCAGCCCATTGTTACAGATTTCTAACTGATGGTGGGGGCCAGTCCATTGTGCACAACAGGCTGTTCTCCAGTGACCAGTCTGAGCAGAACACGACAAAATTACAGCTTGCATAGTCCTCAAAATCTGTGGAAGTCAGGCTGGGCCAAGAATTTATTCTGGATGCCACTGTATTTCAAGATATGTGATAATAGCTTTTCCAGCAGAAATACAGTACATCTCTAATGAATCCCACATTGCTGATCCCACAATAACTCAGCACAGCACTCAGTTATCTGATCAGTATAACCCAAGTACAGTAGTTAATTCTGAATAAAAGAAAACTGAAAAAAAGAGAGGTACTTTCTGTCTTCTTAACTCCATGGAAAGATAGCACATTTGAATAATAGTTTTAATTAAATTATGTGAGTTTAGTAAGATTAGGCTGCTTCAGGGAAGAAAAAGCACTCTTCAAGATTTTTCAAATACTTTCTTTCCTTTTTTTTCCTGAAGAGTGTGTTTAGCTATGCAACATCCTAAAGTACTCTTCTTCCTAAAATTATCAATCTAATAAACTCTGTTTTTTTCCATTAATAATGTGACATTTGATAGAGGCAGCTTGTAATCAAAAGGTTAAAGTAAATGAAATGCAACTTGTTTTTTTAGCTTGAAAACTCAAAATTTGGCAGCATCTGGTTATGTACCATGTATCTCTGGACACTGTTTTACCTATATTGCTGTTAATATTCTTTCCCACTAGTTTCATAATAGTTATCTACTTCAAGGCTTTTATTACAAACTTCAAAGAAAAAGTTTAAGTTTTGATTCCAAAAAGGAAACAAGTAGGAAGTGATTTTTCAGACAGAGGTTATATTGTGGGCAAGAAAATTTGCAAATTGGGAAAAAGCCATGAAAATTATTAAGGGTCTAGAGAATCTCTCATATGTGGAGAGGCTGAGAGAGCTGGGACTATTCAGCATGAAGAAGAGAAGGGCTTGGAGGATCTTATCAGTGTGTAAAAATACCTGATTGCAAGGAATGAAAAAGAAGGAGTCAATGGTATCCAGGGACAGAACTAAAAGAAATAGCAACAGATTAGAAAACATGGAAGTCCATTTGAACACAAGGAAAAAAAAGTTATTATGAGAGTGTAAAATGTGTGCAGCAAAAATTGCTGCAACTGGTTGTCCAGCGAGGTTGTAGAATCTCCATTCACGAGGATATTCAATTCCTACTGGATATGGTCCTGGGTAGCCTGCTTTAGCTGGCCCTTCTTGAGCAGGGGGGAGATGTACTACAAGATCTCAAGACATTTCTTCCAACTGAAACAGTTCTGTGATTCTGTGATTCAAGTACAAGTCAGAATAACTGCAGTAAAAGTAATTCATGGCCATTCCCTGTGAAGACTGGACCACTGCTGCAGAAGATATCCTAGTGACATACAACAGAGGGGAAAGGAAATGATTAAACAGAAATGTGTCTGATCAATGTTAACTCTGCAATTCAAAAACTGAGTTAAATAACTGGTTCCTGAAATAAACAGCTTAAAGACCTCTAGCTCTCTCTGGTCATTCCAAGTATGCAGCAGTCCCTCGATCCCAAAAGCAGAGAAAGGAATTTAAAGAGGAAGTAGATGGAGATGCCCAGTACACCCTTTTCTTCTGTCTCTATGTGCAGCTATAACAGTACAGAACTTTAATTTATTTCAAAAGTACGTAACTAGAACAATTGCCAAAACATCTGAAATTTTCTTTCCCTAGTAGTTATCACTGGGATATTAGTGCTAGCAGTGCTTCCTGCATGCATCCAATCTGACAACAGTTTGAAGATGTTTCTGAAACATAAATATTTGAAAATAGCCTTGCAACCAGGCAACTATACAATGGAGGAGAAGGAATGATGAGACTGACTCCAGGGTCTCAAATTGCAGCTGATTCCACAACATTTCCTATAATCCAGCATGATAAAGAGCTACTAATCCCCATTGCCTAGCAACAGAGCATTGACCCCAGATATCTTCTGAGAACACGGTGCCTTGATTGTGAATTAAAATCAATCAGAAAAAAATCCCACAACTTTGAGCAATCTGTTTCAGAAAGTAAGCTGCTTAAATCCCATTAGAACAAACAGTGTTGAAATATAACATATTAAAGAAAAATATTGTTGTTTAACATTTCCTTGTGTGTTCAAGAATGACATATAAAATAGATTGCTGGGGTACATGAAGCAGATACAAGGTTGTCTCAAGGGTTGGAGTGCAGGGTAAACTAAACCATAAGGTTCAGCAGAAAATAATTTTTTTCAGCTTACCTGTTCTTTAATTTCTGCCAGACACTACTGTTGTCATGACTGAGGTGGAATTTAAAAGAGAAGATGGTAGATATACAAATTTTCATTGAAAGTATGGCATCCATTGAGATAGATTCTGAAGTGCAAGGTGCTAATTTTAATGTATAATATTAAAAATGGTTTCAGATACAATGATGTGGAGAATAGTCACCTTGCTATACAATTCAGCATTGACAACAAAGATCAGTATCTAAATCCCTGTGGAAGAAAGGGAACTACCAGTAGATTTTTTTCCACCTTGCGTTCATGAGCTCCCAAACCCATTCTCTTTACTATAGAGATAAATAATTATTATAGGGTTTATTGAAGAATGTTCTAGGTATTTAAAGATTGGGGAAAAAAAATCGTGTCTGTCTTGGAAAGTATGGCATGTGTGACAGGGAAGGTTCATATTGGCAAGGTAGTGAAGTGGCTATTTGCCATGTTTTGGGGAAGACAATGAGCTTCTCTATGAGCCTACAGCAAGCACTTACATGTAGACAAAGTCACACCTGGGAACAGAACTCAAGAAAATTATTCTACGGAAAAAAGATGGAGGTGGTAAAAAAATGCATACACATTAGAATGTAAAAAGCCTTCTGATTTGATATAAAGACATTTTGCACAATGGAAATAAGCTAAGCAAGTTCCTCTCATTTATCTAGCCCATTTTGTCAACTAGTACATTGGTAGAGAGTAAGTACAGGGAAAGTAACATCATGTCCCATCCCTTCTCTTTTCTTTTTAGATATCAGGAATGTCAGAGAAAACCTTCAAGACAGAGCATCTGTTGAGACTACCATTTGTCTTGGCCCTGCATGGAGCTCATGTATGTGAACATTTGTATTCTTTCACTCCCCCAAGTCCTTCCACTGCACAAATTTAATTGCTGGACACAATCTGAACCTTAATTGTAGAGTATATCAGCAGTTTGATATTTTAAGTCTTATATAACTTGGCAGCTTTTCCTGAATCTTGTCAGTTCTCTTTTTGAGTGTTTACATATGAGCATAATAAATGCTATAGATAGCTTGAACTGGATCTAAAACTATATTCTCTGTAGCTGGAATCCACAGCATGCCACAGAAAGCAACATGGGATTCAAGAAAACACCTTATTTGTCTTCATACATTTCCTTCTCTAAAGTGCAGTCTCCTTGGATTTAAAATAAATAAATATATATATAAATATATATATTTAATTCTACTGTCAGATAGAAAATATCAAATGTCATATCAATTTACTTAGTTGATACATCCAACATTTAAAAAAATCCATGTCTTATTTTACCTAACTTATGTAGGGAGAAATATTTGTTATAGTGGAGGCACAATTACAGCATAGCAGCGCTTCACACAAATAATGACTTGCTTGAATACAATCAGTCATATCTTAAAGTCTAGAGAACGTTTCTCTTTAGAAATTTTACCTTATGTCTTTAAGATATCTAGGATAAGGCAAAGTCAAATGGTATTTAAGAAATAAAAGTATCTTCTCATTACAGACACAGAATCAAGAACAAACTGTTCTGTAGTGTGTCCTAACTTAGAAACAGTAACAGCCCTAAGTAAAGATGTACATTGTGAAAGACTTTTCTATTATGGACTAACTAGAAAACACTTTTTTTCTATTATTCTCATTTTAAAAATGAGAGTGGCATGGCTTTGCCTTTATTTGTTAAATTAACTTCTTTGCAACAAATTTTCTTGTGTAGGTCTATTCACTCCCCTAAGTTGTTAGGAAATGCCATGATTTTCTAAAATTTAGCTAAGTATACCTGGAAATACCAGACACTGTACAGGGGTTTTTAAACATATGAAAGCAAAAGGATTTTAAAAAGTGACTGATAATTTCTTTTAATATTATTTGGACCACTTATCCTTAATGCCAGGAAGATTCCATTTTCCGAAATACAGATATATGAAGCTAGACGATAATTAATAATAATAATAATAATAATAATAATAATAATAATAATAATAATAATAATAATATGTTGTACTGAAAACAAACCAACAAAAACATGAAAAACCCCAACAAATCAAACCAACAGGGCAATTAGAAAATACTGGTCAAAATCCTACTTTCGGAATGAAGTTGCTTGAGCTTAAACTGCAGACTGCTCTTTCCTCACTAATGTGAAACCAATTATCATAGAGCTGGAGATACTTACGACTTCTTGTTCTAGCACTGAAATGACTTGGTTTCACACCAAACAGCTGCTGCTGCATCAGAATCAAACATGACAACAACAGTCAGGAAAAAAGTGTTTCAAAGTGTTCAATATGAAAAGTGTTTCATTCTGGACATGGTGAACCGCCAGCTGCTATGCTGAACAGATCAACATTATTTTCCCATGAAAGTTGATTTATAGAATAGAAATGAATGACTGTTCATTTTGCTCCTTGAAAGGACATATTTGCCCCCCAGACAATTATTCTTTTATATGGTCATGTTGAACTCAGAAGGAAAGAGCAAAAATGCTAGTCTGAATCCTGCCATAAAATTACAACCCAAGGCAAAATTTAATGGTGTTCATCTCACTAATTAAAAATTTGATATTTTTTCTCTTGCATGGATGAAAAAACCCAAAGTAGAATTAATTTGCAAAGGGCATACTTGCTTCTTTACAATGTGGAGAATCGTTTCAGTACATTAGGCAGATAGTGGCAAACATTATATTCCAGTCTAGCAAGGAATCTTAGAAGGTCATATCTCTTGTTGTTTCTCCCGCTGCTTCCAGCCATAACAACACATTGCAGACAGAAGGTTGATGTAGCCTGTTACTCAGGGATCCCTCTAATGCAAAGAAATTGCCAAGGGGAGACGTGAAGAGACTAGATAGACCTGAATCAGCTCCTTCTCTTTCATCCTGTTTCCCCAGTGGAAACACCTTGAAAGCAAGGGAAAGATCTGGTAGTTCTTGAATACCTCTGATTCGCCGCTTTTAAAACATGTCTTTCTGCCAAATACAACTAGAAGAATCTTTGAGCTAATCAAACATGTGTTGTGAGTCATACTTCTACATAAAGATGGCATTATACCACATCTCTCTTCTTTCTAGCTCTCTGAAGTTCAAATGCAATTTAATTTTGTAGTGGTAGAAAACTGGAAGTACGACTCAGAAGAGCTCATTTCGTTTCTCAAAATTAGAAGGTCTGTCTAGTAGCAACCTTTTTATCCTATGAAAATGAGTATGTTGAGACAAAATCTTGTCTTCATGGAACAGCACTCCCAAACTAATCAAATATGTTTAGTTCAAACGTCAACAATATTCCATGCATCTTTTGCGATATTTTCCTCTAGCAAAAGAATGGAAGATACTGAAGGGCACAGTCATAAAAAACTCCATTTGCAGTGGGTGAAAGAAAAGGTACCATCCCTCATGGGGAAGCCAAAGTAAGCACAAAGAAGCAGAGTAGGATGATGGAGAATAAAAGTTCCTTATCTCCAAAAGGTCCGCCTCCTATGGTATTCATGTCAGCTGCCTTTCTGGCCATGTCTGCTTTTCCCTTTATAATCCTTCTTCCCTAAGCTAGAATTCTTCTGTTCATGCATTCCAGGACCTTTCATAGAATCACAGAAACATAGGAACCTTAAAGACCATCTACTTCCAGCTCCTCTGCCATTGGCAGGGACACCTTTACTCAGAGCTCCATCCAACCTAGCCTTGCACACTTCCAAAGATGGGGCATCCACAATTTCTCTGGGCAACCTGTTCCCTGTTCCAGTGACTCGCCACCCTCACAGTAAAGAATTTCTTCCTAATATCTAATCTAAACCTAATCTCTTTCAATTTGAAGCCATTTTTCCTGTTTTGTCACTACATACCCTTTAAAAAAGTTTCTCTCCACTTTTCCTGTAGGCTCCCTTCAGATACTGCAAGGTTGCAACTAAGTGATCCCAAAGCCTTCTCCTCTTCAGGCTGAACAATTTCAATTCTCTCAGCCTTTCCTCATAGGGGATTTTATCCATCATTCTGTCTTTGTGGCCCTCTGGACTCACTCCAACAGGTCAATGTCATTCCTGTGCTGGGGAACCCAGACCTGGACACAGTACTCGAGGTGGGGTCTCATGAGAGTGGAGTAGAGGGACAGAACCACCTCCCTCAACCTGCTGGCCATGCTGCTTTGGATGCAATCCAGGACATATTTGGCTTTCTGGGCTGAGAGTGCACATTGCTGGCTCATGTCCAGACTCTCATCCATCAGCACCACCAAGTCCATCTCCTCATCTCTCAGCCTGTATTGATAGAGGGGCTTACCCCAACTCAGATACAGCATCTTGCACTTAGTCTTGTTAAAATTCATGTGGTTCCCATGGGCCCACTTCTTAAAACTTGCCCGGGTCCCTCTGGATGGCATCCCATCCCTCAGGTGTGTCAACCACACCACTCAGCTTGGTGTCATCTGCAAACTTGATGAGTGTACACTTGATCCCTAGATCTGTCATTTATGAAGATACAAAATAGCAGTGGTGACAGTATGGACCCCTGAGGGACCTCACTTTTTTGTCTTCCATCAGCAGTGCTTTGCTCCACCTTTTTCCCTCAGTGATGCTGTCTGTTGAATATAATTAGAATAAAACAGACACACTGCTTTCTTGTAACTTTCTCGTTTGTTTCTGTCTTTTTTTTAGCTTTAAATTGACTCTGTTCTTAGCCAAGGAATCTTTCTCCACATCCGCACTCATACCTTCAGTCTGCGATGGATCTTCGTCACCTTAGAATCACTGGCAAAACAATATGTTTTCTTTCTTATCTGTCTCTTTCTTTGTTTTTCCCTACCAGGATTTGACAACATATTACACAGTTACACGGTATTCTCTCTTGAAATCTTCTGCTTTCTTTCCATATCAACTGTGATGGCCAAAACCTGACTGGATGTGAGTGTTTGTAACACAGGTGTTTACATCTGAGCACCCACTCTCAGGTTTCCCAGAATTTCCACCCAATACAGACATAGTTTATCTCAGCTTAAAGAAGACACCTACGTTTTGTCACATGAATCATACCCTGAACTCCACTGATTATACAAAAAAAAAATTCTGTCGACTGTGCTGGAAACCTAAACAACCTGTTCTGATGTAGAAACCTGTGTTTAGTCCTTGAAGTCAGCTGTGAGAAATATCACACTTGGAATTGCTCCTTTCCTCCCCCCCTCCCTTTACAACACACAGCTTTTTAATCAAGCAAAAACTTATGACAGGATTTATATTGGACTTTCCCAGGCTGATGTCCTGTGCTGAAGGCAATGTAAACTGAAGACAACTTTAATATAGCTGTGATGGTATTTCCCTTGCCTGTCTGTCCTCAAAACAGTGTGAAATGCAACTCTTTCATTTAGCATAACTACTTTTTCAAAAATAGTGTATCGGTCATGAACTCTAGTAGCTCAATTTGAAAAGAGTAATTGTTTTTCCTTTTTTGTATTCAATGTTTCCTTCTGTCAGACAATTCCCATGTTTCAGATACCATAAATGATCTACAGTAGGTACATAGCCAGCAAAGTGGTAACCTCATGATTCTCCATGCTGTACTGCTCCTGCCCTACTTCATCACATCAGTACCATGTATTAAGTTGATGAGGTTATGTCCCAAAGGCAATTGTGGAAGCTTTTCACCTGGGTTGGAGTCACTGGATATATTTTCATAAATATTCTATAGGTCAGCTTTTCGTTGCAGGCTTAATTTGTCTTATCAAACTTTATATTTTCTGGCTTTGAGATGTAAATTTAATTTATTTACTGGGGTGGTTCATCGACTTAAGAACATTTGTTTTTCAAGACACACACAAAAACTAAATAAATCTGAGGACCTCAGATATAATCTCCCAGAATTTCTAAAAGCTTTGTTTCCATGCTTTGCTCTTTTGCCTGATTTTGATATCTTGTAACAGAAAGTCTGTGTGTCTTGTGAAAAAAAATGGAAATGAGATGGAAATATTCAAAAACATGATGAGCAAATGAACATATGAAGCAGCAGGGCATTCATAGAATGGCAGTGACCCAGAGAATCCTAGGGCAAGACATGTAAGTTTATAAAAGCCTTCATGCAGTTTGGTCACTAACAAAAATGCCTCACCATGGATAGCCAGTTAGCATGGAAGTAGGTCTCACCTCTTATATGGGATCTAACCCTTAAATATATAAAACCTTTTCTTCTTCATTAAAAAGAAATGTACCAGCAAGGAACAGAAAAGACAGCAGAACAACAGCTAAGAACAGCAAGTGCTGCCCTCAAAAAGAGAGAGCAGGGGTAGCAGTGTGGAGATGAGCTGCTGCAATTGCATGCAGCAGCATGAGCACAGACCGGGAGGGTGCTTATAATACAACACAGAATCACAGAATCATAAACATGATTTGTGATGAGGAGCCAGGTAACACTAGCTCAATGAACACTAATGTCAGACACACAGCAGCAAAGCCCACAGAAAAGGTGGAGGCTTTGATATGTTGAAATAAATGTACCTACCCTAGAGAAAATTTCAGAGTTAATTGAAAGCTACTAATCTCCAGTGAGAGGAAATAGGAAGGGATTGGAAATGAAAGTAGAGTGATAAAGGCAAAGTTTTGGCCAAGAGGAGAGAGAACAAAACATAGAGTAATCTAGTGCACCAGAGTATTTAAACATATGTTTAAATTTTAATGTATGGGTAATCCAATTGACTTCAACATATGCTTAAATGCTTTGCTGGATCAGGGTTTCAATGTGTATTTGAATTAAACTGTAATGTGATGACTTCGAAGTGAGCTCATTTCAGGTTTCACTGGCTGAAGAGAGTTCTGCTTAACTGACATTTGGAGTGGAGATTTTTAATGAAAATGCTTCAGAAAGCAATTAGGTTGTCATTCAGTTAATGGCATTTTTCTGTCTAATAAAAAAATTCCCATTCCAGATAAATATGCTTCAGATTAAGCTTGCAGGACATCATGCTGCTGGGACATAATTATAGTTGACATATATACAACACACACTCACAGACATATATACATCTATCTATCTAGCATATATATAGTTTGTTTCCAGCCACTTCCTCAGCCTCTAGATGCCACAGGAAGGGTTGAAAGTTCCTGTAATGAGGCATACCTCTGTTTAGTACTCCATGTTAGAAATATATGCAACAGAGTTAAAGGAGACTGGAAAGGAAAAAATCGTCCAGAAATGAAACAGAAATAAAGTTAAGACAAGTGTAAAAAATTACTTCAAAAGAGTTAAGACAGTGGCTGGATCACTGTTCAGGACATTCAGAGTGTCAAAATTCAGAGTAGTGCAGTTCATCCGCTGGCATTGGTAGCACCAACTAGAGAGAACTTTGGCTGTAGTGTTTTTACTGATCTCCCTCCCATATCTCCTTTCTGCCAATAACTTGTTGCCGAAAGCAACTGGCTGCTCCATCTATATCTGGGAGCAAACCCAGACTTAATACTAAACCATAAGAAAACCAACAAAAATAACCAGCTGGAATTCATCCATGGAGAGCTGTAGTTATTGTATGTGTTTTTATGATGCACTGTTTAGTATTAAGTGTGCTAGCCTCAGGAAGGAAAAAAGTAACATGCAAGCGTGCTGTCAGCAGAGTCTGATACACAACCAGCACACATACTGGGATAGCAGCAAGTAGGCCTAATTCTCCAGCCTGAAGTGGAAATAAACTGAAGCGTATAAAATAAAATGTTGAGCTAATGTAGGGAAACACATGGCTAGATGCGTGGTGAGGGGTATTTGTTGCATTAAACCATTTTACCCTGAGGCAATCTTTCCGATGGCAACTGACACGGCTGGTGTTTTGACAATGCTGCCTTTTCAAGCGAGACTAATCAGGCCAGTGTTCAGTTCCTGGAGGAAAATGGATAACAGGTGCTAAACCCAGCTGGACTGGTTGAATTATCTTGGCTGGCAAAAGAAGACCGTAGCCTAATGTTCACCTTAAGAGCAGTCAGGCTCTATGGCTCAGCTCAGGTTGTAGTGCTGGGATCCAAATGTGGTGCTGAAGGAGGTATGTAAGAAAGACTGCGCTGAAGTTCACTATGGATCTGGGCCTGCGAGACTCAATGAGAAGTGAACAGAGTGAAAATAACAAATAGCTAGAGAGTTCAGTCATTTATAAGATTGATTGTTTCAGAAAAAAAGCCAATACAATTTAGGGGGGGAGGAAATGGACATTAGCAACACAGTAATACACCTTCTTCAAAAGTTATAGTGATTCAGAGCCCTCTGCCATTTAATTTATATATCTATTATTTATTTCTCTCCTTAAACCCTTAATCAAAAAATTAGCACATTAGTATATCTACCTCATTTTGGGGGAGAAACCTTTAATCCTGTGCTTGAGCCACACCAGCTACAAAGAGGCATCCACACATTTCCAATCATGGACTCCTCCTGGCAAGGGGACTTGATTTATGTTGCTGTGCATGCAATCCATGTTTTAACCACCTGTGAGAGAAGCAGACCCCTGGGTGTTGCCGTGTCCAGGGAGCTGTAGATGTAGAAGCATCGTCTGGGATCTGCAGGGTGCTCTTCCCAGCACACCATCACTTCTCTAAGGTAACTGTTTGGCACTTGGGGCTCAAGCCATTGTCTCCTCAGAGCAATCCATGACATGTGAGAGAACAACATCAGTGCAGAACAGAGAGGTTTTGGGAGGAGTTCTGTCACAATGATGCTGTGTGTAGATGGTTAGTGACAGACGCACTGAAACCTTGGATTTCAGTAGTGCTAATGCAACCAAGCAGGACTGAAAAAAGATGTTTTATCTGTCCTATGTTTTATATTATATCCCCTATTTCAAGGTTAATGCTAGTCTTCTTCAATGGCTAGACAGGATTTGCTCCTCTCTGCCTTTAGTGATCTACGGATCATTTTCCATAGATTAGTTTTCTCTTTCTCAGAAGCTCTGGAGACCGACCACAGCTATGCAGTGTAGAGGGCGTTTGCCAATGCTGCAAACACTTTGCATTCATTCAGTTGATGTACGTCCCCTGTTGTGATTTTCAGAATTAAGCCACTCTGCAGACTTAGGGTCAGGCAAGGGCTTTTTTCTGCGTCAAATTACCCAGGGTCATCAAAGGGTATTTTTCCTCTGTAATCTGACCATGGTCACTTCTACAATCAAGTGGGAATGTGGTACCTCTGATTTCTCTTGTTCTCTTACTTCAGCATATTATAATTGTTACTTTTAAGTTCTTAAATGCAGCTGATGAATTTGTTGCGGACTGTGTTTTTTAGTGGTAGCATTTGAAGTAGAAATTCTGTGAACACTGCAATGGTACACACATATTTCATCACTGTATATGGTTTTACAGGTCTTGACAAAATAACCAGGTGGTGCCTGTAAATCACACATTCATAGGTCTTCATATTTAGCAGAATTATCTGCCAATCTATATTACTTAAGCCTTCTTGCAGGCTTAGTAAAAGAATGAAGTTCTGTTTTTCTGAGCAAATCTTGAGACATTCAGTGGAATGCAAAGAATTTGTTCTCAGTCCTTGGAGGTTGTCACAAACTGAAACTACAGAATAGATTTCTTTCTTGAATCTGTGTGCCTCAGATTGTCCTGTTACTGATTATATAAAATTAAAATAAGGGTACATTCTCAGTCCTGCTTATTAGTAGCAGTTTCAATGGTGTCATAGGCAGAACTAGAGAGCCACATAGTACCACATCAGCTCAAGAATCCACATAGCATAGAGCATTCCTGATGGCATCAAGGTGTTGTGAAGACAACAGACACCTCTCAGAAGACCCAGTTCATCAAAAAAACCCCTGCCTTCATCCCTTAACTACAAAGAGCACAACACCTTAAGCTTAGCCTTAATCAAGGAAATAAAAGTGGAAACTGATTTTTCCAGATCTTAAAATGTTTTCATCATGTAATATATGTAGAAGCATGTCATTTGAGACTCTTTATTTTACTCCTGATCCCTCAGAGTCTGGTCAAAGCTTTGATTGTCACTCTTTTTCCAGAATCTGTGCTTTATTGGTTGCAGCGACGACATACTGCCTCCTCTGTATTGGACAATTTGTTTCAGCTTTGTATATCTTGAGTTGAGGCATAACTCAGGGAGAAATAAAGAGAAAATAGGATATTTATCTTTCAGCATTTGCCTATACCTACTAGTAATCTTAAAAAGAAAAACAATCCACAAATTCTTAAATCTGGGATTGATAATTAAAGCTTCTTGCATGAATCTATTTCTTATAGCAAGATACCCGGAAAGTTTGGATATAGGTGGGAACTTGCAAGACAATTTTTTATGAAAGGTGTAAATATACTTCCTTCCATTAAATCTCAGAAATATCCCACTAAAACATGTTGTCAAGTTGGACAGGACAGTATTTATCCTAGGGTGATAAAAATAAAGTTTATCAAGTGTTATAAAGCCAGGTGTACACTTCTTTGGAGAAGAGAATGTAAAGACAATGTGAGTCAAACAATGTGATCAATGAGGTCTTCTGTTCAGCATCAGCTCAAAACAAAAGGGTACTGGATTGGCTTTTATTCTCCAAATCGGGCAACTGCCAAAATCATATATTTTTCTTCTCCTTATGCCGTCTGCAACAGCAACACAGTCATTTTAAATTACTTTAAACCATTATAAAAACTCTACCAAGATGTCCAAAATAATTTTCACCACAAAGCTTTCACCTGCCCTTTTGGAGTCACAGCAGCACTACGAAGGTGAAAAGTTCTAACTCCCACTTGTGCTCTTGTGAGTCACACTTCAAGAAGTTTGTTTTTCTGAGAAAGTATTTCGGTTTGCCTCTCGCTGTTAAGACACATTTACCACCAAACTGTTAGAGCCAAAACTGAGTTTCTCCAACAGCTAATGTTCCTAGCAATCTAATCATGGAATTAAAACTGTCACCAATACAGCAGATTTTCGCTGTGTTAAAGATTTATTCATAGTATTTGCTGTTAAAACATTACAGTGCCACTAGATGTTCTATTGATTTTTTTAAAAAATCACACTATGTAAAGACAAAGACCTTAGTCTTAATCTTTAAAACTAGTCATTTTAGTCCTTGAATTAAAAAAAAAAAAAAAAAAAAAAGAAGTAATTTAAGGAATGCCAGGCTTTTTTCGTAACAACCCTCAACACACAGGTCAGAAAGAGCTTTGTGTATTTCCTAGAAAATGTCCATGCTGTCAAAAAAGAAAAAAAAAATGTATTGAATATTAATGGCCATGAAAGTGGATAGTGGGATTTCTTTAAATGCAACTGTCTGAAAATTCAGACAAATGGGCACTTTTCTCTGTACTTCTGGGAGGCAAGCCACTTCTTTTACTGGACAGTGCAGGTAGCTATAAATCACAGGCAATTTAGCAGTGGACAGCCCTTAGACAACTGATGTTTCGTGGGTAACTCACTTTGCTTATAGGACATGCACCTGTCCACGTTCTAATGACACAGTTGTACTATTCAGCCAGTAAAACACAATTTTTTTAAATGTTTATCATAAGAGACCTAGTTGCTCCCATCTGGGTCAGTGTAAAGTCTCCAGTGTGCTCATGAGGAAGGCAGAGGCTAAGCAGCACAGTAGACTCAGTATGGAAATGAATTTTGATGTCGGATAGTGGAAAACGCGAGTAGTAGCAAAGGCATTCACATTAATCATAAGATTTTCTTTGCCTACATCTCTGAAGGGTGCAGATATTCAATCTCTGAGCAATAAGACACTAAAGGAGAAGATGCTGAAGTATTCTAAAATCTATGTTCTTTCCTAAGCAGCATTTTCCTTTTCCAGAAAATCTGTTACCAATTCCATTAGCCACAAAGCAATACTTGCAACTACTGCTATTTTGATTAGCTTTTCTAAGTCAACAAGAGAATAAAAAAATAACACAAGCAAATGTATTTTTCCACTTACTTGATTTGGAAGTTTTCTAGGTCACATCTGCTCCCATCAGCTTCTACCATGTTCTGATACTAAACCATCTGGGACATATTGAGGAAGATATACACAAAGGAATTCTTACAGTGGAATATCATACAGTGGGTCACTCCCTAAACCTCTTCAGTGGAAAACTAAGCAGAAATTGACCTATATTATAGAGAAGCATGGAATATGCTTGAATGAGAGGTACTGCATCAGTCTGTGGATCTGAAGGTGGTAGCATGTAGAAACCACAGCTTGCAACCTGATGCAAGTAACTGCGTTGCCAACAAGTGTGGGGGACATATTTTCTGATGATTTCTTATATCTCATGGACTTTCAGCTCAAACTGTGAACTCAATCTCCACTTTCCCTCTTCTGTTGATACAATTTGGAAGGTTTTTTCCTTACTACTTACAAGGTAGATGGATATTCACAGCAAATTAACATTTAAATCTGCCTTTCTTGTCATAGCCAACTGCTGCAGATTGAGTTGTACACTCACAAGAGAGAGAAAACAATAAACTTTAATGATATAACAAAGTTCAATGGCAAATGCAACAGTCTTTTAATAAGATTCGATGGCAAGGTACACCTGATTATTTACTGCAAAGAGGACAGAGAGACAAAAGTCTCAGGGAGATCCTTCTGCTGAGTCATGAGGTTCAGAAAGTATCCCATTGCTTTCTAAACTCCTTCTCAGAGAGGAGTTTAAGTGTGGCTCAATCCAGACTTAATTCCAGACAATCAATCCTTTATATCGTTTAGCTAAGAATTCAGTTTCATCATGCTTGATCCTAATTTACTTACCAAGTCTCTGATGTGATAAGGATTCTCTCAAACTTGAAGACTAACCTTGAGAAGCATAGGAACTGCCTTCTCTACTCAAGGAAAGATCCATCTGGGCAACCTCCTGACGTGCAGGAGAGCACACTGATATACCAGCACTGATAATTACACAACTTTTTATGTTCAATAACAATGATACTGTTTAATTCCCAGGACTTGCTCAGTATTTAAAATACAAGACAACCAAGAATATTGACAAATATGACAAATACATATAAGCCCCTTGAAATTAAGAAAGAAAAGATATAAATACTGTCTTGTCAAACTTGTTCCATGTTTTCAACAGCCATCAATCTGAAATGCCAATCTGAAATATGTTGTTGGAAATCAAGCAAGAAAGACAAGCCACATAAAATTTTGAGTGTGTTAGGTCTTAAACTAAAATACGGTTTGCAGTACAATTACTCTCACAGCAATCCTTTTTTATCCTTATTTATCATGCATGTTCAATAATAGAAAATGAAAGAAAAATGTCATTATATTAGGTACCAAATCCATCAGGAGATAGTATCATACTATATTTCTGTAGCAATTTAGAAAAAGAAATGTCTGCATTTTTTAAAAAAATCACTGTGATATGGAGCTGGAGAAGGATACAAAAAGAAGGTGACTTTATTAACAGCAGAAGTTATGTGTAGATTATAAGGTGTAAGTACTGCCACCAAGTGGAAGTAAGAGCTGTGTCAATTCACGTGAGAGGTTTATCTGTCTGTTTCAGTCTGTGGCATCCACTAGTCAAAAGCTAATCCAAGTTTTAGACACCTACAAACAGACTACCCCTTGGGGCATAGATATGGGATATGGGATTCCCCAAAATATTGTCAATAGGGAGCTTATTTGCATATGCAGATATATATGTATGTTTAGTTGAGCAAGTGTAACTGCCTTTCATTAGAATATAATTAGTTTTAAAATTCTACTCATTTCTTGGTCTTTATTTCTTGCAAGAGTGAGCAGGTCTGATTAGATATTAATCATGTTAAATAATACTTTTGACCAATTTTAATCTGCTTCTCCTTTGAACTTCATCAAGTCCCACTTCTTGCATTAGGAAAATGCTCACATTATATATTAAATTATTCATTCCAATTTGCATTAATCACTGCATAGGTCAGAATTCAATTGCATTTGTTAACATACTGTCCATTCACATTGTTAGGAACAGTTTTGCTCATGTTCATCCATAGAAATTTTGAATTCTAACTAGAATAATTTGTAAAGATGTATACTACTATACTCTGTTCTGATACAGACTGTCTTTGTCATCTTGGATGGTGTACTATACTAAGTTAATTGCTTTTGTCAGCATTCATCCTTTAAAAACTGGGAATAAATTTCTGCATATGAGAATGGGCAATGCCAGGACAAAATTTCTAAATGACAATGAAATGCTGAGGGCCCTTTTATAGGTAAGGATTTGGAGAATCACTTGAATAAAATGAATCAGCTAATGAAGGTAGGTATTCAGTAGATGGATAGATGAACTCATAGAGCTCAAAAATAATTTTCCTTATCAAACTCATTAGCTTCTTTCCCCATTAAGTCAGTACTCTAAAAATAGTACTGTTATCTAAATAAGTTTTTCATCAGAAATTAACATGATTGTGTTCAGAAGCGCAGTGTTATTTTCTTGCCTAAACCCAAAATAACACTGTTTTTATTGCTTCATACATACCACATCTCTCTGAAACATTTTACATATGTCTCAACTGTGATGGTAGGTTGATTCAGACCTGTCCAGATAGCTAATTCATCCATGGATAATCACATTCCCTGCAGGTTGATCTACTTATTTCATGTTAAAAAAGGGCCACTACATATACACAGCATTAATCCCTTTTTTTTTTTTTTGTTTGCAGGATCTGTTGATTCAGAGGACTGCATATAGCAGAGATCTGAAATATTGGAGTAGATTACACCATTTTTTTAACCTTCCAAATCTTGGAAGTTTTAGTTTGTAGGAAAGCACCTCTTTCTTTGTAGAGAATGCAGAGATTCTTCTACTGGGCAGAATTGCTCTATGAAATTTTTCACAATTAACTCTGCATATGGACCCATGACTTTAGTCATCTGAGTTACAGAAAGTAAAGTGACAGAAACATCTCTAATATGGAACTAAATGCATCAAGGTGAAATCATTCTCTTTGTATGCATAAGTCTAAACAGTTATTTTTTTCTGTTTAGAAATGTCTTTAAGGGATAGACATTAGATTTAATTTTTCTGTTACTTTTTCAGACATTCCTTAATACTAGAGCTTTCCTTGAAAAATGAGCTTATTTACTTAAAGTGAATCTATCGGCCGAATGTGAAAAGAAGCCTCCTTCTAAAACCACAGCGTATGCGCTACTTTTCCACTTCACGCAGGCTGATCATAGGAATTTTTCACAAGTCATGCAATATTTTTCTCTGATAGCCCTCCATTTTCAGGGGATCTGTAATCACTTGAGAATTTCAGACTAAATACAGAAATATAAAAATGCAAGTTGAAAACAACCCAGGGTTCAAAGAACCAAGGATGGATTATTTTAACTTGTGTTCTAAGGTAAGCCTGTGTGATAGTCATTATTCCTAACAGTTTCAGATATTTGCAAAATTGGAAATGGAAGTGACCTCAAGAGATTCCATCCTTCCACTTCAGGACAGTACTAGCTATGCCTACAGCACTACTGATGGAAGTCCTTAAAAATAGACAATGAGGAATATTCCCCATATTTGCCTTCTCAACCATACAAGTCTTCACTGATCTTGTAATTTAGAAAATTTTTCATATTGATTCATCTAGATTAGTAGCCATAATATCTTGTCTAATTCGGCACGGGGCATTGTGAAAAAATTCTTTGCAACTGACATTTTAAACACTTGTAAACTAGTAACATTTTGCTGCTTAATCTTATTTTATCAAGACTAAATAACCCCAGGCCCTTCAGTTCCTTCTCAAAGGCAGAGAGAAGAGGTAGAGGTTTGTTAGATCTCAGCATGTCATTGACGGTCGTGTTGGATTCTCAGTTAACATGCATGTGGACAGAGCTCTAGCAGAGGTCTAACAATGCTGGGCAGAGCAGGCTTGCATTTTGTACTGAGTCTATTTAATGTGCTTTGAGTCCTACCTCATTTCTTTGCTGTCATGGTAGTAACGTGGTTCTGTTAACCCATGGCCAGTCTGTTCTAGGGGAGACTAGATTTGCAAAGATCCTTGGATCCTTTTCCTCAACGTCATTTGCTTGTTTTATCATTTTCATTTCTGATATTGTCATTGATTTTTTTCCTAAAATCAGAATTTGGACCTTGTTTTCTTTGAATTGGATTACATTTACTTTTTTCCTTTATCATTTTTTGGTTGTTGGGATACTCTGATTTCCAGTTCTGCAGCATTGTCACTTCTGTCTCAGATCAGGGTCAAGGGCAGATGTCACGAGAACTCTTTCCATTCTATTTTCGAAGATATTAATGAAACATCAAGGACAGATGTCTCTGGATCCCTCCTTAGCAAGCTTTTCTTCTTCTGTGGAGAGCTTGAGTACATTCTGTGGCCTCACAGCACCCAGTCTCTTGAACAGAAAGACAAACAAGAGGTGTACATTTCCACTCAAAAATGTTAAATTTCTTGCCATCAATCTGTCATGCTTCTTTCCAGTTTAAAAATGCTGTCACTTAAACACAAAATACACACTCCATATTGTTATTAAGTTTGGTATGATTTTCCAATTTGCACATGTTACTCATCTTAGTTGGGAATATTGGAGAATTCTATTGTAGAGACATATTTTAAATATTCCCAACATTTTCAATTTTTAGATCCACTGGAAACAGTTGACTACTGTTCACAGAGTAATAATTTCAATAAATTGTTAGCAGCTTTTTGAAAATGCACATGTAAATACATGAACATAACCAAATTTTCACATAATGAGGTTTTCCTGAATGTGCATAGATACATTGCTATATTGTGGTTTAGGATCATAAACTGCCATTTAATGATAAATCTGATTCTCCCTTTATTGTAAGAATTTCACTTTAGGCTAAATCTTAATTAGATTCTTTGTCACAAAAATTTAACAATTGTGAACTACATAATTTTCACATTGCTCTTGCATTCACCACCCTACATGCATTTTTTAATTTTTAATTTTTCAGAAGGCAGTAACTATGTTATTAATATTACATTAAACATGAGTATTCTACAAGCTTTTAGAAACACTTTACTGTTCCTTGTTCTTGGGCAGTAGACTCCAGGGGCACATGCAGAAAATGAGTGTGTCTTCAATATGGTTTTGTTGTTCTCATCCACAAGTTTGTTTTCAAGGAAGTAACGCTAGAACTCATTTGGGATTGCTAAAAGCCTCATTTTTGATCCTCTAAAGAAACAAGACAAGTTTGTAGCTCACAAAAGACAGAGATATTCAAGTATTTTTTGCTATTATCACATGGACGTGGTTGTCAGGAATTTGAAAGCATGTGTTGTTTAAATATCTCAGATCACTCTGAATCCATCTACAGACAAATTGCCACACTTCAGGAAGAAACAAAGAAGATCACACGGGAAACTGGGTTTTTTGACCTGGAAGGCTGGTTGTCTAGTTGGGGCATTTCGGGTTGGTTACTGTCCTTACTCAAGATGGGGGTCTTAGTTTTGGTGATTGTCGTGGTTGAGCTAGTAATGTAACCATGTATTGTGTTGTGTTTGCAAAGGGCCCTGCAAAAGACGACACAGGAAATATTTCTTGCACAATTACAGAAAGGGGGAATTGAAGGGGTTAATAGTGGGTCTATTAGCTCCCAGGATGAAGATATCAACTGGGCAAACTTTCGGGTGTATCCTTGATGATAAGGAAGTCAGTACGCAGCCCTAATGAGAAAACAAAGGCAGACTGTAAAGTTGGTAGGCCTAGGATGTGGGAACTGCAATAAGCCTTGAGCTTTGCCAAATGTATCGCCCATAGATCCTAGTCCATGAAAACGCTGTTACTTTTGCTAACAAGGGGTATAAAAAAGTAGATGAGAAAATAAATTCGATTTGAGACATCTTTTCTGCACATAACTGACTCCTCGTGTCTTTATCGGCCATCACGACTCTACACTGACAGGCAGCCTGATTTGTTTAGCACTCTTTGGAACCTAAATGACAGCACAAATGAGCTTACTAGAAATATTTGCAAAGGAATGTAATGAAGACTTATTTAAGAGAATACCACAAGTTTATAATTGTATCTGGAGACAATCATAACAATAAAAAAATGCAAAATATCTTCTTTATGTAGTGTAAACTCTGTAGAATTGTATTTATTTCTAAAACAATGTGTGTTTTCCTGGTTCTTATTAACTATAGAATGAGATGATTGTTATACTAATGTATAAGTAATTTATATAGTACTTAAAGACTGAAAAGACAAAAAAGAGAGGGATCATCTTTTGATGATTTAGAGAATCAAAAGATTTATTTTTCTCTCTTTTTTTTTTTCTCATTGGTTTATGGGCAAGCCTTAATGCCATAAAAGATTAAGCAAAAGGGAATAGATGTAAGATTCATTACAGCTCCAAAATTGGTTGACTCTCAGATGGCATGAAAGGAAATACAAAAACACACAAGGGAATTGGCCATGGTATTTTTTGATACTTTGAGCTGTGTGGAGGTTTGCTAAGGGCATGTTATTCAGAAGAGTTACACTGACAGTTACTGATCAAAAGAATCATCAATGGAACATTTATGATGCCAAATGCCTAATGCATTATCATTCATGGCTGAAGTACTGGATCAGACCTACACTTCAATAAATCACATGAGAATCTAGTGCAATATGAAGAAGGTGACTCTACCAAGTGTATTCCACCTCAGGCATTTCTGTAAAGCAACAAAGCTGTAGATATGTCATCAAAAAACCTGTTGCCACCATTCTGAAAAGCAAGCACAAGTGTTCAGTTCACTTTTATGTATCCAAAGAAGAATTCTTGAACAAAATATAAAATCAGCATGATTTTTAAAAATCGTACTGATCCATTGTAGTGCCAACAAAAGTAGCCTTAGCTGAAACAGTCAATCTTTTTTTCATTACTATCTCACTCTGCTGCTTATTTATCAGAATTTTACTGCTGATGTCTCTTTGGGCATTTTTGTTCACTTTATGTTTGATCTGTGGCAAGTCCTGAGACATGGGGCCCAAAAGTCATTCCAGTTGAAATGGAAAGGATCTCAGTGTGTGTCCATTAAAAGATCTTTCAAGATTCATGGGACATACACCAAAACACAAGTACTAAGAGTAGCTCCATTCATCAGACTCAATTACAAACAAATCAATCCTGTTGTGTGAAGGGAGTTGCTGTGCATTATAATGAGCAATTTCTTAGAAAGAGTAGAAGCATGGAAAAATAAGAAATGAGTAACCAATATTTAGCTCAAACAGAAAAACAGTACCATTTTGAAAGAGTAGGTAATAAACATCAAACCAGTTACCAGACAAAAAAGTAGAAACATTTTGACAGGAAAAAAGGTAGCTCTAAACTAATGACATGAACCTATCTAGGAGATACATATTAGCCAAACCTAAGTTCTGTATATATTGTCAAAACAGAATCATTTGCCAAACTAAATTGTTCAGTGCTGTCACTCGTTTTAGTAGGTTCATTCTGAACAATAGTGTTTCAAGCAGTGCTGGCCTTTGAAGAGTCAGTGATGGTATCTGAAATGCAGCACAGGTATAATCCATGAAGTATCATGCAGTCTTGACCCCCAGTTATGTTAATCCTCTCCCTGACAATGCTACCAGGTTGTCTTTCAAGAGGAAACAGACCTGATATCTGAGTCTTGTCACAGCATGCAGTCAGGAAACATCTTGACCCTATAGATTCATCATGTCCGATGTATGGTGGAGAACAAATATTATGAAGCTGACCTGTATCATAGCTACAAATCTTTATAATGGTGGGCACTGTAAAGGTGATACAGAGTTCCTCAGACCTTTTTGTTTCTTTGTTAGTTTGTTTTGCTTGTGTTTCAAGACTCTTGAAATTGTATTATCCCAAGGCAATTCACCAAAATATAGCCACATTATTTCAGTACCACTGTTCCTAGTCAGACACCAGTATTTCTGCTAACTGTGATGAAACTCTGCCCTCATGCTGTAAGCATTTTGTTCTCCTCTACACCATGTTTCATCTCAGATCATGGGCTGTAATTGTGTTTTACCTTGTTATTTTGTAGGGAAAACAATAGATACTATGTAGGGTAGGTATAGTTAGAGACAGCACAGCAAGGACAACACAGAGACCCAGTACACCTGGCAGCAGTTGCAGTTTCTCTGTAACCATCCCAGAGAGGAGAAACATGAGAGGCGTTGTGAGATGGAAGTGCATATTCTTCTCCTCTTTTACCACTTATATGGCAAGTGTGAGGGAACGAGATTCATTTATGTACGCATGTGCATGTTCTGTTGCTCAGTCATCAGACACAGTCACAGTAAGCATAACTTATACACACTAAAAATGCAAAGTATGGAACCATGCTGGGAATGCAAAAAGAAGGAATGTCCCTGACTTGAGCCAGAGCCAGAGATCAGAAAGCTACTTTCAGCTGCCTTTCCTTGGAGTTTCATTGTATGTTTCTAAAACTCAATAAAAGTAGTGCACCAGACTTAGAAGTCTGGTAGCAGCACCGTTTTCTCCTACCAACTTGTACTGTGACATCAGAAACTCAAGACTCAGTTTAAATTCCACTGAGCTACCAAGATCAGGTTCTCTGCAGGAGGTGACCAGTCATCACTGAAGCCCACAGCAGCTGACAATAAACCAGCAACTGCACTCATGAGAATGTATTCCTTTCCCCCAAGACTTTCATTCTGGGACAAAGTAAAATCTACAGTTCCCAGATGCACCTGACTACAGGTTCTATCATCATTTGCTTTTTTCTTCCAAACTCTTTTAGTACTTTTTTTTCTTTGTTTCTGACCCAGAAAACTTGTCTAATTAGGTACAAATGAAAATCTCACAAATGCTGCATACATGCCATGGAGTTTCATACAGATAGATTGCATTATATTTAATTCCAAAGCTTTTAAAACTGACTGCTATTCATTAGTGTCTACGTATGGGTATGTGTCCCAGTTTGAACTGCTTAAAACCTTCTCCTGAGTACAGGATTTTTTACCGACCATCAGCATACAACTACCATTTGTCTTCTTATGCAGTGCATTCTCCTATAATCAATTTATGAGTGAAATACTCTCTATATATATCCGAATTAATTCTTCCTTAAGATTGGTCTTCAGATTCCACCATATGATTGCCAAAAGGTGTTCTGCTCACTATCGTTTTCTACTTGCTAATTAATTAGAGAAAGTCACAAGAAATACCAACTAAGTAGTTTTGGGGGGCTTAATGAATGAGTCTATTAATTTAAGAAGATTTAGCAATTATGCATTCTCTAATATTGATTTCCACTAAATCCTATCTGGAAATTAAGGAGATTGATAATAAAACCTTTTATTCGGTTCCACTACAATATATCTAATGAATAAATTGGCTGCATGCACATCCTTAGAACCAGATTCATTTAGCAATAAATGGTGCAACACAAAGAAGCACATTATAATTGAAATTAAGCAGGGTGAAAAGCAGGTGTAGGCTGAACACAGTAACACGATCAAGCACAATGGTGAAAGGAAATTTTATGTGCTGGAGATTTTTTTTCTCTGCCATTCAAAGAATCTCCTTTCAAACTTCTTTACTTACTTTTGTGTATTCAGCTCCTGTTTGTTGGATCCTTTAACTTGTTGTTTCACAATGAAAAGAATCTCACGTACAAAGCAGCACATCATGAGCTGAATCCTGTTTGGTTAAAAAAAAATAACTGAATTAATTTTGATAGTTGCTGACAGCACATTTTTTCTACTCTAGATTGTTTATTCTTATTCCAGAACCCCCAAAGAGTGGGATAATTCCCATTAATGCAGAATATACATCATGATCTGAAGAGAAAGGAATTAGTGTATGAGAAAAAGAACTAAAAGCTCAAATGTTCAGCCTCCTTCATCTTCCAGAATGAAAGCTATAATCAGTTCATGCAAGGCTCACACCTGTGGTCATTTAACTTCAAGTGTAGCAATCCAGCCCATTCAGGTCTTCAGGGAGTGGTCAGCACCAAGAATCTCTCATAGCCCAAATGTAAATTATTGTTTTCATTGCTCAGTAAACCTCACACATTTGAGCAATCTTTGAGGATAGAGTTGAAACATTACATTGTCTTAGAGATTCCTCTCCTCAAGAGTGAAAAAAAATTTTATTAATTCTTGAGTAGCTTCTGAATCTTCAGTCAATGGATCCTTTTCCTTTGAATTTTCCTTCTTTTCGATTCACAGTTCTTAAGTGCCTGCTACCTCTTGACTGCACACAGGAAGTACAGTTCAAATATCTAGCAGAAAAGATACTAAGGACCTGATTTAAAAACCCATATAAGTTAATCCATTAAAGACTCCCACTGATTTTAATAAAATTTTGATCAAGCAATGTGATTATTCAAATTAGTCTCTTAAATGTACTGTATAATGCATCCTAATTTGCTTTATTTTGTTACAATTCATCTCTTCTTACCCAAGGGAAAAAAAATTCCTATAAGTGAGACTCCAGTTTTTTTAGACTGAGGTCTGCAGAAACAAAACACTGTTAGCATCAGAATCAGACATCAAACACCAGGAGTGAAGAACGATGAAATATTGATTCCCAAATAATTCATTTTCATTATTTGTTTTACTCATTAGTACACTATTTTTAATAGAAAAGTAATAAAAAGCTCAACAGTAATTCATTTAATGTTATTAATATAGATTCCAATAATACTAAGTTCATAAGGACCGTGTCAAAACAACTCGTTATGATTTGGGAGTGCATATACATGGACCACTAAATGCTAGTTATTTGATTCTCAACAGTCACTTTGCAAAGAAAGGAAATACCACTGCCATTGTAAAAACAGAAGAGAGAAAGTAGGTTATTTTCTGAAGTACAGAGTATAGGGACTAATAGAACTAAAATGAGAACTCTGAGAATTTTATAAGCTTTCCTTAGGTTTTCACCGTTTAGCCATCTAGATGCATCTTTGATCATTTGACAGGCGTTAACTTTTTCATCCCCATATCACATGCTCAGAATCTCATCTCACATGACTTATTAAATAAAAATACTCTACAAAAAGTAAACAGTTAACCTACATCCTTATATAAAATCTGAATTATGTACATTAGCATGAGAGTCTAGATCAGTAAATTATGTACAAGATGTGGAGACTATGATGACAGAGCCTTCCCTAGAAATCACTCTTCTTGTCCCTTGCTTTACACCTTTGCTCCTTTCAGACCCATTGTCATGAAAATAAAGGCATTGATAGAGATCCAAGAACAAGGAGTGGAGAAAGAAGCAGCACAGAGGAAATGGAAACTGCTAAGTGTGGCTGCTAAGAAAGCAAAAGGGAGGTGAAAAGGAGTTTAGAAAAGATGAAAGACCAGGGTCCCTGCCCAAGGACATGAAGAAGACCATAAAATCAGTCTTAGAACAACAGCCTTATGTTCACACACACAAGTACTTTATCCTCAGTCTCCCCCTCCCACAACTTCAGCTCTCTCACAGTGTGAGGAGGAGAAATAACTCTTTCTTTTACAGTTGTGGCACTTATTTTAAAAGGCCTCTCCAGTACATCTAATCTTGCATTTGCCTATCATGCATTACATATACCATGTACTGCTGCTCAGTCTCACATTTTCTGCAGATAAGACATGAATATATAGTAATTCTGGGTGTAGTTATTTTGGTGTGATGAAGTCAGCATAATACGGCTGAAAGTGAGAGAAAGCTGCCAAACTTTTATTTCTGATACACCTGGATGTAGTAACCTCAGAAGAGAAATTTTAGTGTTCTGCTAAGTAACTGAACAGCTAACAGGTTGGGTAATCTCTGCTCCCTCTGCTCTTTGTGTACCTGATCCAAGAAAGAGTCTATATGTAGTTCTTGGAGCAGGGAATGAACCTGGCTTGCCTTTGGTGCCAGGGAATGCTCCATTAATAAGCTGCAGCATTAGAGTCCCTCTCCCTGTTTCTCAGGTTCCATAAATTCTCTGTCACTTCCTGTGCAGAAATTGGCTTCAAGCAGGAGAAGGAAGCTGGAGACTTGGCTTCCCTAGAGGTTACAGCATAATCTTGCAGCTAAGGCGCTCTTCTCCCCAGGTCAAGAATACATATTCCTCAATTTCTTGCTTAGGGTTTTGTTTATCAGGGCGAACATAATCCAATTCATGGTCCATTAGTCAGATCTGGCCCTTAGCACTCTTGTGCCCAGCTTTTTCATTGACAGCTATTGAGATAGTGAATTCTTCCTATATGGCTGGATAATCCATCTCCCTTGGTGAAGAAGTTCTGAGCTCACTCAGAGACAGATCTACTGCCGTGCCATACCTGAGGAAGACGAAGCAGGCACCAACAGACATATATCTTCTCAGGAGTATCCGCATAAATAGTGAACTGCTGCTCCCTTGGGCTTCAAGTCAACTGTGCAAAAAGCTGTTCCTCCACAAACCCCCTTCAGATGAAGGCTCTGTGCTGTGAATCCCGAGTAGGAGGAGGTGTTCAGGCTAGTTACATGTGCAGAGCAGGAGACTAAGTCTCTGCTGAAGCACTTTGGCTCTGTGTACAGACAGTGGTGAGAGTTGGCACCTCTGAAATGAATTTCCTGAGAGGATTTGATACAGTACTTCATTGCCAAAGCAGCAGTGAGTCCTGGCTCAGTATGTCACAGATAACTAAAACAGATTACAGCTGGAAAAGACAATTCATTTAGGAATTGAAGAACTCTGGTTTATCATGAATAACCAAACTAAAAAATAAGTAATCTTAAATAAGGTCTGATCGGAGGAAGGAATTTTTAACTTATTTTCTTAGAAAGAACCTATCCAGAAATCAGGCATTCTACACAACTAAATCTGCACCAGTTCAATTACAAAGGTGGTATTGTAACACATTTAATAATGAACATTAATCATCTCTCACCGAGACTCATTATTTCCCCCTTCTCCCAGGATGCCTGCTCTCCAAAAGTACTTGTTTAAAAACTGGTTAGTAGAATCAGATGGTGCAATCTTTAATGTCAATAGGCTTTCAATACCCTATGGAAAATTATTACAAAAGAAATTTAAAACTAATTCCTTGGCAACGTTTTGTAGACATCAAGTTAGCAGTGATGAGGATGTCTGACTGATACTGTTCTGTTTCATCAGCAATGCTGGACTGGAAGACAGCACTAGTAGATGCTGTGAAGCAGGTATATGAGCTGTGTGATGGCACAGAAACTTTTCCTCTGCAGACAGGGCAGGGATAAAAAACAGCATTTAATTTTAGAAAGATGTATAACTTTTTTTCCACTAAAATAATAGAGAAATAGCATGGATCTAAACATCAACTGCATTCACCTTTAAGTTAATTTTTCATGGGATTTTCCAATGCTGAAGAAAGACAGCTCTCTTTTATTGGTTCATACACAAAGAATGTATTTCTCCTTTAATTTTACCAAAGATCCAGAAAGACACTTGTAGTCTTTCCTCCCCCAGGACTGCCAGTTACTTTAGGTTAAGGAAGTCTCCCAGAAAAGGTTGGTTTCAACCATGTTAGGTGAAGGAGGGCATCATATCTGGGGCTCTCGACACCTGGCTTAGCACAAACTTCCTAAGTATATGAGTGTTGTATAGAAGGGGAAGTAACAGCAGGAAAAAGCCACTGCCAACTCATTTTTTTGTGGAGTCTACTGCAGTGGGCATATGACTAATGTTTCAAAGTATGAAACTAGGACTGAATCTCTCTGGAGAACACACAGAATTCATCGGGTTTTTAATCCTGAGTGGGCTTAGCTATGAACCAGGCTGTGTCAGAACTGCCTGCTCCTAACTGTGTTCCTTTTTGGCACACTTTCTGTGCTTTTGGTGCTTCATTACAGCTCTGTGAGTTGCATTCAGTATTTGAATATCCCAGAGAGTATATTCAACCTACATGTGATTGATTGTGAGAATGGTTTCTAATACTGCTAATGCACAGTCTGCGGCAAGTTGCCTCAGGACTTAGTCTTTAATTTAAGTATTAGCAAAATAAGATAGTAATATGCAATTAACTATCTCACAAACATATTATACGGCTTACTTGGTTAATGTTTATAAGGCACACTTTGGAAATTAAAACATTACATGCACTGAGTATTGTACAGCATGGAAAAATGTTTGACTGTTTAATTCGGATGGAATGCATGTAACACAATGAAACCATGAGTCTTGGCCAGCATGCAAGAGACCCTTTGCCATCTTTCATTTGATTTGCAAACACTGGATTAAATTTCCTTTGCTTTGGCCAAAGCAGCACTCTCAGGAATCATACCAGGTCTCTCCCAGAGCTGTAAAATGTTCTTCTTCTTACAGAAGAATATCAGGTGGATTTTGGTAGTAAGATGCCAATACCCGAAAATATTTTAGGAGTATTGTGGGAGCAAGAGTCTGTTTAGTTTGTTAACTGCAGAAAACTAAGAAAGAAAAATGATGTATGGTACAGACTTGTAGGTAAACCCTTGAGATGGTAATGGAGAACTTCATTTTGCCATATGTAACAGTGAAAGAAACCTAAAGTTTAAGATTCTCCACAGCAACACACTTATTCCAACCAATAAGCAGAGCTGAACTTTTGATACATGTCATTAATCACATAAGAATATTGGTGACATAAATGCAAAAAGAGTGAGAGAAGTTTTACAAATACACCATATACAGACTTAGCTTGCTTATATCCCTGGTTTGCTTTAAATTTTGAGGGGGAGTTCTCTTTCCTTTCCTTTCCTTTCCTTTCCTTTCCTTTCCTTTCCTTTCCTTTCCTTTCCTTTCCTTTCCTTTCCTTTCCTTTCCT